>NC_050451.1:84682701-84832701 GCF_903995425.1 Onychomys torridus | reverse complement strand
AGGTATGGGTTACATCTCACAGAGTAGGCCTTAAGTCAAACTAGACAGCAGTTGGTTTATCTTTTGGTAGTCTGCAGAGTATTTATTCACATCATAGACTCTGGAACTTGGGTTAAGGTTCTCTGTAGGCAACAGTTCAGCCTCTCCATGTTCAATGAGTTGTGTTGGTCTTGTCCTCAGCAATGGAGACTTGCTGTTAGTTTGTGGAGAGAAGCCCATGGTCTTGACAACATCCGGGATTGTTTGGTGATTTCCATGGGATCCTTCTTGTCAACAACTCAATTGGATGAAATTCAGTCTGGAATTGGAACCTTCTTTTGGTGAAAAGATATGACCAGTATGGATTCTGTCTTCCTCATTATTTGGAGACTTCATATTCTCCTCAACTCCAGATATCTCTCCCCTCATTCCTTCTCTCTATCGTGTCTCCCTTCCTCTCCCCATGTGATCCCTCCCTTTCTTGTACACCTACCCTTCTTCTTCCCCCTGGATCCAGTCTACTCATGAAGTCTATTCTATTTTCCCCTCCTAGGGAGATCCATGGGTTCTTTCTAGTCCCTTTCTCTAGGCCTAACCTCCCTGAGTCTATGGATTGTAACATGATTATGATTCATTTAATGGCTAAAATCTAGATATAAGCAAATTAATATCATACATTTGTCTTTCTGTCTCTGGAATACCTCACTCAGGATGATTTTTCCATCTATTTGTCTAAAATTTTTATATTTTTCAGAACTGAGTAATACTCCATGTGTAAATGTATCAAATTTTCTTTATCTAATCTTTTTAGGGTTATCTAAACTGATTACAATTTCCAGCTTTTATGAATAGAGCTGCAATGAACATGGTTAAGCACATGTCTCTGTGGTAGGGTGAAGTGTCCTTGGCATATGGACAAGAGTGATATAACCAAATCTTGAGGTAGATTTCCATCTTTGAGGAACCACCATACTGTAGTGGATAGCCATCCCAGCATTGGCCTGGAAGTTCCAACTCCCATTGAGGCTTTGGTAATGGTCACGCCCACAAGGCGGGGCAGAGGAGGGAGCAGAAGACCAAGGATCAGGAGGAGGTCTCTCTCTTGGTTCCGGGACTGTGGACGCTGGAGGTAGACTGAGCAGAGTTCTCCAGAGAACACTGCCGGACTGTGCTATATCTTTGCCAGACCCTGCAACCTACCCCTTCATTTGTAAGTTACCCCACAAAATAAACCTCCCTTTTAACTACATGGAGTGGCCTTAATAATTTCACCAATACCATACTGATTTCAATAGTGGTTGTACACTCCCACCAAAATAGTGTACAATGGAGGAATGTAGCTTTACATATTCTTAGGTCCTGGCCAGCCCCCATGGTTCCAGAGCTGCTTATAAAATAATCATTCAGATGCTTAATATTATTTACAAACTATATGGCTTATGGCAGGCCTCTTGCCAGCTAGCTCTTATATCTTAAATTAACCCATTTCTATTAATCTATGTTTTCCTAAGTGTTCCATGGCTTTACTGGTTTGTTGGCATGTTGCTCATTGGGCAACAGGCTGGAGTCTCTCTAGACTCTGTCTTTCTCTTTCCTATCTCTCTCCTTGGATTTCCCACCTGCCTCTAAGGTACCTTACCATAGGCCAAAGCACCTTATTTATTAACCAACAGGATCAACATATATTCACAGTGTACAGAAAGACATCCCCCTTAGACTTACACTTAGACTTAGACTTTCCTGGACATTGAGGCATGCCTGCTCCTTCCAGCACCAATCTACTTCAGAGAAGATGATAGGCATCAAAGAAACTCCATATGGAGTTTGCTTTCTTTGTGGCAAATGTTAGCCATTTGGGCAAGAAACTGCTTTTGCCTGGATTATTTGACAGTGTGTTGTATAAACTGGACATGCAGGACCCATGAGACAATGACCACTGAACTTTCCCAGAACAGGGAGTGATGGTCCTTAAGGTTCCTCCTTCGCAGTTGCCAGACATTATACAGGACACAGGGAAAAGTGACTGATGAACATTGCCAGAATTTTAAGGAATAGTCTTTAAAATTTCCTGCTTCACTGAAAGATATGCCAGAGACTATAGCTGGAAGATTACCTGTGTCCCAGCCTGCCAGTGGTTGAGACAAATCTCTCCCATTTTGTGTCCCCCAAATAAACACACAGAGGCTTATATTAATTATAACTGCATGGTGATGGCTCAAGCCTTTTGCTAGCTAGCTCTTATATCTTAAATTAGCCCATAACTATTAATTTATGTATCACCACATATTCTGTGGATTTACGTGTGTCCCATTACATGTTGCTCCTTGGGTAACTTACTGGCATCTCCCCTGCCTTCTTCCTGTCTCTGTGTTTGAATTTCCTGCCTGCCTCTAAGCTGCCTTGCCATAGGCCAAAGAGCTTTATTTATTAACCAATCAGACCAACACATATTTGCAGCATGGAGAAAAATATTCCCCCATCAAGAGAATAAGGCCTGTAGGCTGAAGATAGATGATCCAACATTGCAGAGGAACTTTGGGTGACCGTCCCAGCAGCCAGGTGTCTCTGTCATTCTAGATTTCTGGAAGTTGCTTGCAATGCACTCTCTGTTTCCTTAGGTAATATTATATCCTTAGGGGGTCTTTGATGTAGTTGAAGACTAGATATTTATAATTATAGTTTTCCTTAGTCATGATAAAAAATAAATTAGATATAAATTTTTAGACTCAAAGTATACGATAGATGATAGAGTATTTTCTTTAATTTTGGCAAATAAAAATGGACTAGATATTGTAACTGCAATTCTTGCTTGGTAACTCTCCTAATATATGCAATTTTACTATGTTAAAGTTAAAAACTTGCCTTTTTAATTAGACAGAAAAGGGGATGTGTTGTGGGATGTCTTTCTGTATGTGATGAATATATGTTGCTGTGATTGATTAATAATGAAGCTGCTCTGGCCTATGGTGAGTCAGGTTATAGCTGGGCAGGAAATACAAGACAGAAACAGGAAGAAGAAAGGAGAGTAGTGAAAATATGCCAGCTACCACCCAAGGAGCAGCAAGATGCCAGCAGATCAGTAACACCACTGGGTTAATTTAAAATGAAAGAGCTAGCTAGCAAGAAACTGAAACCATAGGCCATAAGCTTATAATTAATATAAGCCTCTGAGTGATTATTTTACAAATGGCTACAAGACCATGGGGCTTGGTGGGACCTGAGAAAACTTATGGCTACAGAGGAGTGTTCCTTGCTAGCTAGCTCTTATATCTTAAGTTAACCCATTTCTATTAATCTATGTTTTGCCATGTTTCCTGTGGATTTACCAGTCTGCTGGCATCTTGCTTCTCCTGGAGGTGCTGGTGTCTCTCTCCAGATTCCACCTTTCTCTTTCCTGTCTCTCTCAGTAGATTTCCTGCCTGCCTCTAAGCTACCATGCCATAGGCCAAAGCAGCTTAGTTATTAAACTACGGGAACAGTATATATTCACAGAAAACATGTGTTTAACATAAAATTATACAACATAAATAAATGTAAAATTAAATTTAAATCAACATTGTGATACCTCCATCACTGTGTGTTCTATTCATGATTGTTTTGTCCATTCATGGTTCTTTATGTTTTCATATGATATTTAGAATTAGTATTTTATCTCTGTGAAGAACATTATTATAATTTTCTTAGGTGGTGTATTGTGTGGTGGTATAGTGTTTCTCAAAATATTGTGCACCCTAATAAACTTATCTGGGGTCAGAGAACAGAACAGCCACCAGATACAGAGGCTAGAAAATGGTGGCACATACACTTTTAATTTAATTCTAGCATTCCAGAGGTAGAGATCCTCTGGATTTCTGTGAGTTTAAAGCCACACTGGAAACAGCCAGGCGTGGTGACTCCCACCTTTAATACCCATGAAGTGAACCTTTAATCCCAGGAAGTGATGGCAGAAAGCAGAAAGGTATATAAGGCATGAAAACCGTGAACTGGCTGGTTAAGCTTCAGGCTTTCGAGAAGCAGTTCAGCTGAGATTCATTTGGATGAGGACTCAGAGTTTTCCAGTTTGAGGAAACAGGATCACCTGAGGAATTGGCGAGGTGAGGAAGCTGTGGCTTGTTCTGCTTCTCTGATCTTCCAGCATTCACCCAATATCTGGCTCCAGGTTTGTTTTTATTAAAAGACTCTTTAAGATTCATGCTACAGTATTGGATCTATAGAAAATCAAAAGGTAAAATACAAGAGGTTATAAACATACACTAAACTTCAACATCCTTTATGCTCAAGAAAATGTAAATCAAAACTACATTGAAATTCCATCTCAGCCCAGCCAAAATGGCTAGCATTAGGACAACAAACAGAAACAAATTATTGTTAGGATGTGTGTATGTAGAAAGGGACAATATAGCCTGATGCTGGAAATGAAAAGTAGGCAAGCCCTATAGAGATCAGTTGGTGGTTCCTCGAGAAACGAAAAATAGAACTCTATTATTATCTAGATCGACTACTGCTAAGAATATACCCAAAAAGAATACATCCAAGTACAATAGACATACCTGGACATTTGATACTTATTGAAGCACAATTCACAATAGTCACATAATGGAATCAGCCTACGTGTCCATCAACAGATTAACTGAATTAAATAGTTGGCTTACATACACAATGGAGTTTGCTTCACTCCTAAAGAGACATGAAACCTTGTCTTTGCAGAAAAAAATAAAATCAAACAGAAATTATCATATTATGCAAAATGAGCTCAATTTAATCCAAATGAAACTGTGGTTTCCTTATTTTCTTTATTATGTGGAATATATATATATATATATATATATCTATATATATATATATATATTCATTTTAAAATATGGCATAATAGTAGAACTGAGATTGAAAAATAGAAGCAGCCTAGCAGAAAGGGTAAGAACAGATAAGGTATGGAGATTTGGAAGGATTGGTATCTTCAAAGTATATGAAGTATATCTGTGACATGTCTGCATTAAGTACATATGTGTATACAATGTAGAAAAGATAATAAAACAATACATAAAACATGAAGTACTTCCAATTTCTCCAAATGTTTCCCTAAAACTTTACATATTTCTCTATATATATGAATTAAATAATATATCAATTGTAGATTATGTTAATCTGTTATATCCCCCAAAAAGCAATATTTTTTGCTTGAATTGTTTATTTCATAATAGATAAATTAATATGCACAGAGACATCAAAAGCTTGTGGTTCTATTGTTAGAATACTTAAGAATGTCTAAAATTTAACTTCTAACTTTACCACTATTTTGTAGATAAGCAGAGTTGTGTGTAAAAGATTCAGTACAATCTTTCCTGTAGGATCACAGACTTAACAGTATCTTTTCAATATCCTGCTTTCTCCTGAGTAAGGCATTCAATTGTGATGTTTGCCATTAACTACATTGGCAAAGTAGCTGAAAGTGAGCAATAATACCACAGTATGATGCTATATAAATGTGATGATTAGACATTAGCTGATTCATGCATCCTTTGAACTCATATAGACCATGAATGTCCTCTCCCATGCTTTGTTCATTAAGTTTAAAACAAGTGAGTCTTCGGGGCTTTCATCTCTATACAACCAGTATAAACATTAAACAATCTACTACACTGTTGACTCCATCAAGACTGAGAATGATATGATCTAGTTTCAGGAACTACTTTTAAACTCAGGCTACAAACACTTTGTCATTTTTATACTGATCATCTTAGCAGAAAAATAAAATATAGATCTCTAGACAGAAATCCTCTTACAAAGTGCATAGACCTTGTGTACCCAGTGACAACAGAGATGATAAATTTGGAATGGGCCTAGGAGAAAAATCTCCTTGCTTCTCTGCACTAGAGTATCCATTATGTTGGCATATTAAAAAAGCCCATGTGCTCTGGAAAATGAAATCTAAATGACTCATTCTTCATCTTTCTATCCTTCATAGGTCATATGAATATTATTCTACCAAGAAATAGGGAGTTCTAAATGTACATTTAGAAGTCAATTTGACTGACATTTCTTAAGTATACAGTCTATTAAAGGACCATAGCTAGACATCAAAGACTATGGAGGCTAGACATCAAAAACAACAGAGTGCTTGAATATACGTTAAAAAATTAGTGTGGAAATGAATTATGGCATTTTAGTCAATCATGGAAGATGTAAACTTTTATCATAATTATTGTAAAGCTGCTTAAAGTTTGAACAACATTAGTGTTAGGATTATATAGGCCATTTCACTTCAAAGAGACACATATTTTGTTAAGTGTACAAAAACACCAGGAAATTAAAAGTTATAAAATTTCCATAATCACTTATCCTATTTCTAATATTACATTTTCACATTCATTATTAGTTTTTACTTAGAACAAAATACAGTTCTCTTAAATTTCTGTTTACCAACAAAAGGCAGTATTGTGCTTTCATAGATGTCTATAAATAATTAATAATATGCAACATATTGGCAGAAAATTTTGAATTCATTTACTGTGTTATTATTAAAAAAAACATGTTCATGGCAGCTTTATTCATAATAGCCAAAACCTGGAAATAACCTAGATATTCCTCAAATGAACAACAGATTAAGAAAATGAGGTAAATTTACAAAATGGAGTATTATTTAGCTTTTAAAACAAGGACATCATGAAATCTGCAGGCAAATGGACAAAACTGGAAAAAAAAAATCTTGATTGAGGTAATGCAAACCCTGAAAGGTAAACACAGAATGTACTTACTTATAAAAGGATATTTGCAGTAAAGTAAAGGATAACCATGCTACAATCCACAGACCTAGAGAGGCCAGATTGTTGACCACCCCTATTGTCATCAGGGAGCCTTCATCTGGTAACTGATGGAAACAGACACACTGACCCACACCCAAACACTGGGCTGAGTTGGAAGGTGGAACAATCATGCTGAAGAGAGAGAAGAAAGATAATTAATAAAAAAGAGAGAGATGTGGTACTGGAAGGTGGGCTTTGATTCTTCAAAAGCCCATATAATTTCCCAGTTTCTCTTTTTGTATAGTGTTTTTTTTTTAAAACATGTAATCTCTGAGATACTTCTCCTGCCTTCCCTGCTGCTCAACTCCCTGCCACAATGGTCATGAAATTAACATCTAAAACTGTAAGCAAGGCATAAGCCGCCAATTAATTTTTTTTCTTTCTTAGGTTGCCTTGGTCATGGTGTCTCTTCACAGAAAAAAATAAATTAACAAGGCCTAAGGCAGTCAGCATCAGCATCCAAAGTCACCAGTGTGACTTATTTCATCCTTAAACACACTGGAGACTGTTCTGATTTTGGTTTGTTGTTGTTGTTTGTTTGTCTGTTTTCCTCTTCAAATCATGCTAACACTTGGCATTTAGTTTTGTATTCATTTCAATTTTTAATGTTCTGTGGTAGTTTGGATTTGGAAACAAATATTATAGTTAGCGATATTAATTAATTCTTTCAACATCTTTATAACTTTTCTCACAGTTTTCCATTCCTTGTTTGCTGGCTAGGTTTTTCTAGAAGGGAAATTAAATTTTTTTTAAGCTTAAGTAGTATTATATGATTTTTCCCTATCTTCATATTTTATATATCTCACATATCACCAGAAATGCACTATGATCTCTTCAAAGGAGATATCCACCTTGATATGCAACTCTCAAATATTCAAATCAGACCATGGGATGCATTTAGTTATCCCATACTAATGACAGTCCTCTTATAAGCATTATACCAACAACTGAGTAAACAGAAATAAAAGACAAATATATTTATCCTCATGTCATGGTTTGAATAAGAAATGTTCCCTGTAAGCTAGGATGTTTGAACACTTGACCCCATCTGCTGCTTTTCAGGAAGATCGTTAGTTTAGGCTTTAATTTCTGGTTCCTATCTCCATCCTAATCTTTCCAGTTGTTTCAAAGCAAATATGTGGTTAATGGTCATCGACTACTGGATTTAAAACTTCCTAGGAGACTTCCCAGGAGAATGTTTCCAATATGAATTAATTGAAGTGGGGAAACTGCCCAATTAATAAGGAAGAGTTTCCCATATACTAGAGTCCGTGACTGAATATAAGGCAGAGAAATGGGAAGAAGTCAAAGAAAACCAGCATTTATCTTTCTGTTTCCCCTCTGACTGAGGAAGCATGTGATCTGCTAACACATTCTTTTCTCTAACTCTCCCTACAATGATAGACTGGACCATGACTTATATACAACTATGAGCCAAATACAGACTTGTTCTCTGATGATGGTTCTGTCAGGTACTTAGGGAATGTAATAAGAAAACTAATTAGTGTCTTTGTCACAAGCTCAAATTGCCACAGCCTCACCCCTTAAAGCCAGTGTGTCTTCCTTGCCATGATACTGTTAACCAAAAGAGCCATCTCTTTCCCTAAGGTGCTTCTGTTTAGTAGTTGTTTATAGCTTTTAGAAGAGTCATTACTACGTTTTAAAAACTCCTAAACTCTTGAGGAAAAGAGAAATCAACCTGACATTAAAATGTAAACAATGATTTGCTGAAATTGTAATGTCAGAATTTATATAATTAAGAAATCCATGAAGCCATATTAATCTGTATTTCTATTTTATTAAGAACTATTAGATACTGATGAAAGACATTGTCTTCAGTTGTTTCCATACTGATGAGCCAAATATGGACAGTCACAAAAACATAGTCTAGAAGATGGCCCTGGTTAAATTCAGTACATGACAAAACAATACTGTCAGAAATATAGGAAAATAATTTGTATCTAGGGATGTGAGATTTAATAGTGCTGGGAGGGAAATAAGAGTGTCATAGTGGCTATATTTTATATCTTACAACTTAATATATATATAAAGAAAAAAGGAGAGATGGAGAGATGGGGAAGAAAAAAATGAACATAATATTTTAAAAGATAAATTTTTTCTAAGATTGATTCCTGGAACAATCAGGTGATGAGAAGTTATGAGTTGACACAGTGAGGATAGCATCACATACAACTTCAAGCCTGTATATTGATTATTCAGGATAAGAATTCCAGGGGCTGTCTGTGTAACAGCAAAGGCCACACATCCCAGCGAATGGAGATGGTCCAGTATCTCTCCGAGTCACATTATAATAAAGACACCTTCAGGAAACATTATCTTTATTTTTCATTGAGTTTTTGTTAAACATTTACTATATTGCTTTATTAATATATCTTGTTAGTTACTTAGATATAAAGAGAACAATTGTTATTATGAATAACAAGTAAAGCATGATATAGATTTTAAAATCGATATATTCCTATTTAGAAAAAGTTGGTGTGCTTTTAGTTAAGGAAGGCTTATTGGATAAAATGTTTTGAAAGAGTATTTTGCTATACCAGAAATTTTCAGTAGCCTGCAATTAAGTGAGTGATATTTTTTTTTTCTGGCACATGCAGGGAAGTACCATCAGAGTGGATTTTAGTATTTCTGATTCTGGAGCTGTTTATAGTTCACAAATCTACATGTCTAAATTGAGAGGTAAGGTAAACAAAAACAAAGACCAAAGAAACAAAATGACTTAACCTCCAAAATCCCAGTTAGTAAAAAAAATATTGGACTATTATACATATTTATTATACATATTATACATATATATATATATATAACATTGACCATTATTTTCTTTTCTATTTTTGTTTTGCTGATGAATTTATGTATGTTAGACTTTTCCTGAAGAAATCTCTTTTCATAGGTTTTGAAACCTCATAACTTACAACTTATAAGCTAGTCATAAAATAATAAGACCACAGATTCAATGTATAAAAATATACGGTACTCAAGAGTCATATAACACAGTTTTACACTACACTACATGGTGACCACTATTAACTCCAATTTATAATAAGGATTTTATTCTTCCCAAGGCAGTGAGAGCAAATTCCCACACAATTTCTCAGTCTAATGTGTTCCAAGCAATTTAAAATTATGGATTAGTCAATGGGAAGTATCATTTCTTTGTAGTTTTGTGCAATGTGAGTTAAAACACATTGAAACAGGAAGATTTAACTTGTCATGGAGTATGTGCTATCATTGAATACTTGAAAGATTGTGCTTTGCCATACAATAAGTAGGTAGGGAGAGGACAAAGGTACTTAGGGTGAATGAGGTAAATCTTTTGATGATGTATTTCTGTCTTGCCAAACTAATTTAACTGTAAGAGATTTAAGTGGTTTACTATATATATGCTGAAAATACCATGTTTGGGTATCCATCATAGCAACACTGGCAAACATTACAATAGAAGAAATTAAATGTTGGTATATTGTATTAGTTAATGTTATTAGTTAAATGGATACACCTTAATCTTCAAATAGAAATGAAAATCATAGTGAATCCCTAAAATTTTCAAATGTATCTGAAGCTTGTTAATATCTGTGCTAGTTAATCTTTTTTGTCAGTTTGACACAGAGTTATCTGAGAAGATGGAGTAAAAATTTAAAATATGCATCTATGAGAGTGATCTGTAGGGAAGCATGTTGGACATATTCTTACTTAGCAATTTATGTGGAAAGCCTTGATAATTGTGACACATAGGCACTTACTTTTGGGGTATATAAGAAAGTAGGTGCCATCTTCCCTGGAACTCCTATCTGGACCAGAGGTGAGTGGCTGGGTTATACTCAGAGAGGCAACTGCGCCTGGGTCCCACCAATGGACACAGGCCACCCCGGGAGGACCTGACCAACTTGGCCCCCCTTTCCTGCCAATCCGCAGGCACTGCGGGAAGGCTCCCCTTTTCCAAGACTGTAGGCAGACATTGCAGTCTCCACACCCTGCCCCCACACCCATTTGCCTGAGACCCCAGCGACTTCCTGAGAATCAGAGACCAGGTCCCAGTTTTCAACCTGCCCTGGAACTCCCATCTGGACCAGAGACCAGAGGAACGCACATCTGGACAAGAGGAGCTCCCATCTGGACAAAATAGGAAGACCGCAGGGACTTCCCAAGACTCAGAGTCCAGCACACAAACACCTATCCTGCCAGCACTCTCATCTGGACCAGCACTCCCACCTGGGCCAGAGCTTCCATCTGGACCAGAGAGAGGCTCCCTAAATCTGTCAGCTCTCTCTGGACCAAGTACACTGAGAAGACCAAGAACGAACACCAGAGGAGATGGGCAGAAGCCAAGGCAAAAGTACATACAACAAAATAAAGAGCAATACAGCATCACCAGAACCTAGCCCTTCTCCAACAGCTAGACCTGAACATCACGGAATGGAAGAACAAGAAGAAAAGAACATTATAAGTAACATCATGAAGAGGCTAGACACTTATATAGAAGAAATCAAAAATAAAGTAGAGGAACAGACAAACAAAAAATGGGAAGAACGCTATAAAAAACTAGAGGAAAGGACAATTAAAGCAGAAGACAACAATAAATACTTGAACAAAAATCATGAAAAAGCAAGGGAGACAATCCAAGAGCTGAAGAGGGAAATAGAAAAAAATGAAGAAGACACTAGCAGAAGGAATGTTGGAAATAGAAAATCTGAGTAAACAAACAGGAACTTCAGAGGCAAGTATAACCAACAGAATGCAAGAGATGGAAGAGAGGATCTCTGGTGTTGAAGATACGGTAGAAGAAATAGGTTCATCAGTCAAAGAAAACACTAAAACCAACAAAGTCATGACCCAAAATGTCCAAGAAATTTGGGACTCCATGAAAAGACCAAACCTACAAATAATAGGGATAGAGGAAGGAGAAGAATACCAACTCAAAGGCACAGAAAATATATTTAACAAGATCATAGAAGAAAACTTTCCCAACTTAAAGAAAGAAATGTTTATGAAGATACAAGAATCCTATAGAACAACAAAAAGAGTAGAGCCCCCAAAAAAGTCCCCTCGCCACATAATAATTAAACAACTAAATGTACAGAATAAAGAAAGAATATTAAGGGCAGCAAAGGAAAAAGGCCAAGTAACTTATAAAGGCAAACCCATCAGAATAACACACAATTTCTCCATGGAGACTTTGAAAGCCAGAAGGACCTGGACAGATATAATGCAGACACTAAGAGACTATGGATGCCAGCCTAGACTAATATACCCAGCAAAACTTTCAATTATCATAGATGGAGTGAACAAGACCATCCAAGACAAAACCAGATTTATACAATTCTTATCCACAAACCCAGCCCTACAGAAAGCACTAGAAAGAAAATTCCAACTGAAGGAAGGCAGATACACCCAAGAGATAACAGCACAGCAGTAACCCCAAAGAAGAGAAGTACACACACACTACCACCAAAAAATAAAAATAACAAAAGGAACGAACAATCACTGGTCATTAATATCCCTTAATATCAATGGACTTAATTCACTTATAAAAAGAAACAAACTAACAGAATGGATACGAAAACAGGACCCATCTTTCTGCTGCATACAAGAAACACACCTCAAATTCAAAGACAGACAACTCCTAAGAATAAAAGGATGGGAAAAGACTTTCCAATCAAATGGTCTTAAGAAGCAAGCTGGTGTAGCCATCCTAATATCCAGCAAAATAGACTTCAAACTAAAATCAATCAAAAGAGATGATGAAGGACATTACATACTCATCACAGGAAAGATCCAGCAAGATGAAGTCTTAAATCTGAACATTTATGCCCCAAACACAAGGGCACCCACATATGTAAAAGAAACATTACTAAAGCTTAATTCACATATAAAACCCCACACATTAATAGTGGGAGACTTCATCACCCTACTTTCACCTCTGGACAGATTGGCCAAATTGAAACCTAACAGAGACATAATGGACTTAACTGATGTTATGGCTCAAATGGACTTAATCGATATCTACAGAACATTCCACCCGAACAAAAAAGATATACCTTCTTCTCAGCACCCCATGGAACCTTCTCTAAAATCGACCATATACAAGGCCACAAAGCAAATCTCAACAGATACAAAACAATTGGAATAACCTGTGTTCTATCAGACCACCATGGTTTAAAGTTACATTTCAATGACAGAAAAAACTACAGAAATCCTACAATCTCATGGAAACTGAATAATGCTCAACTGAATCACCAATGGGTTAAGGAAGAGATAAAGAAAGAAAATAAAGACTTCGTAGATCAATGAAAATGAATACACCACATACCCAAACTTATGGGATACTATGAAAGCAGTGCTAAGAGGGAAATTCATACCACTGAATGCCCACATAAAGAAGCTGGAGAAATCTCACACTAGTGACTTGACAGAACACCTGAAAGCCCTTGAACAGGAAGAAGCAAAGTCCGCCAGGAGGAACAAATGCCAGGAAATTATCAAATTGAGAGCTGAAATCAATAAAATAGAAATAAAGAGAACAATACAAAGGATTAATGAAACAAAGGGTTGGTTCTTTGAGAAGATCAACAAGATAGACAAGCCCTTATCCAAACTAACCAAAAGACAGAGAGAGCGCATCCAAATTAACAAAATCAGAAATGAAATGGGGGACATAACAACAGACAATGAGGAAATCCAGAGAATCATCAGGTCATACTTCAAAAACCTCTACTCCACAAAACTGGAAAATCTAAAAGAAATGGATAATTTTCTGGATAGGTACCACATACCTCAGTTAAACCAAGACCAGATAAACCATTTAAATAGTCCAATAACCCCTAAGGAAATAGAATCAGTCAATAAAAGTCTCCCAACCAAAAAAAGCTCTGGACCTGATGGTTTCATTGCAGAATTTTACCAGATCTTCAAAGAAGACTTAATACCAATACTCTTTAAATTGTTCCACACAATAGAAGCAGAAGGAATATTACCAAACTCGTTCTATGAGGCTACAATTACCCTGATTCCTAAACCAAACAAAGATGCAACAAAGAAAGAGAACTACAGACCGATCTCCCTCATGAACATTGATGCAAAAATACTCCATAAATTTATGGCAAACAGAATCCAAGAACACATCAAAATAATTATCCACCATGATCAAGTAGGCTTTATCCCAGGGATGCAAGGCTGGTTCAACATGAAAGTCTGTCAATGTAATACACCATATAAACAAACTAAAAAAAAAAACCAAAAAACAAAACACCACATGATAATCTCACTCAATGCAGAAAAGGCATTTGACAAAATCCAGCACCCCTTCATGATAAACGTCTTGGAGTGATCAGGAATACAGGGAACATACCTAAACATAATAAAGGCAATCTATAGCAAGCCAAGAGCCAACATCAAATTAAATGGAGAGAAACTCAAAGCAATACCACTAAAATCAGGAACAAGGTAAGGCTGTCCCCTCTCCCCCTAGTTATTCAATATAGTACTTGAAGTTCTAACCAGATCTATATGACAACATAAAGAGATTAAGGGGATACAAATTGGAAAGGAAGAAGTCATGCTCTCCCTATTTGCAGATGACATGTTAGTGTACACGATTGACCCCCAAAATTCAACCAAGGAACTGATACAGCTAATAAAAACCTTCAGCAACATTGCAAGATGCAAGAACAACTTAAAAAAAAAATCAGTAGCCCTTCTATATACAGTAGACAAACAGGCTGAGAAGGAAATCAGAGATATATCACCCTTTACAATAGCCACAAATGATATAAAATACCTTGGGGTTATGCTAACTAAGCATGTGAAGGACCTATATGACAAAAACTTTAAATCCCTGAAGAAAGAAATTGAAGAAGATGTCAGAAAATGGAAAGATCTCCCATGCTCATGGATAGTCAGGATTAACATAGTAAAAATGGCGATCTTACCAAAAGCAATCTACAGTTTCAATGCAATTCCCATCAAATTACCAACACAATTCTTCACAGATCTGGAAAGAATAATACTCAACTTCATATGGAAAAACAAAAAACCCAGGATAGCCAAAAGAATCCTGTACAATAAAAGGACCTCTGGAGGCATCACAATCCCCGATTTCAAGCTCTACTATAGAGCTACAGTAATAAAAACACTTTGGTACTGTCATAAAAACCGACATGTGGACCAATGGAATTGAATTGACACCCTGACATTAACCCACACACCTATGAATATATATTTTTGACAAAGAAGCCAAAAATGTAAAATGGAAAAAAGAAACCATCTTCAACAAATGGCACTGGCATAACTGGATGTCAATGTATAGAAGGCTGCAAATAGATCCATATCTGTCACCATGCACAAAACTTAAATCCAAGTGGATCAGAGACCTCAGCATAAATCCAGCTACTCTGAACCTGATAGTAGAGAAAGCAGGAAGTACTCTTGAACGTGTTGGCACCAGAGATCAATTTCTAAATATAACACCAGTAGCACAGACACTGAGAGAAACAATCAATCAATGGGACCTGTTGAAACTGAGAAGCTTTTGTAGAGCAAAGGACATGGTCAACAATTCAAAGGGACAGCCTACAGAATGGGAAAGGTTCTTCACCAACCCCACATCTGACAGAGGGCTGATATCCAGAATATATAAAGAACTCAAGACATTAGACATCAAAATGCCCAACAGTCCAATTAAGAAATGGGCTATAGAACTAAACAGAGAATTCTCCACAGAGGAAGTTCAAATGGCTGAAAGACATTTAAGGAATTGCTCAACATCCATAATTATCCAGGAAATGCAAATCAAAAACGACTCTCAGATACCACCTTACACCTATCAGAATGGCTAAGATCAAAAGCACAGAAGACAGCTTATGCTGGAGAGGATGTGGAGCAAGGGAACTCTCCTCCACTGCTGGTGGGAATGCAAACTTGTACACTCACTTTGGAAATATATATGGCGCTTCCTTAGAAAATTGGGAATCCATCTCCCCCAAGACTCAGCTATAGCACTCTTGGGCATATACCCAAGGAATGCTCAATCATACCACAAGGGCATTTGCTCAGCTATGTTTGTATCAGCTTTGTTTGTAATAGCCAGAACCTGGAAACAACCTAGATGCCCTTCAACTGAAGAATGGATACAGAAAATATGGTATATATACACAATGGAGTACTACTCAGAAGAGAAAAACAATGACATCATGAGGTTTGCAGGCAAAGGGATGGATCTAGAAAAAATCATCCTGATTGAGGTAACCCAGACTCAGAAGGACAGACACGGTATGTACTCACTCATAGGAGGATACTAGATGTAAAACAAAGATGAGTAGGGTGCTATACAACTCCAGGGAGGCTACCTAGAAAACGGGTCCCTATGAAAGACCCAAGGATCACCCAATGACAGAGAAATGGATGAGATCTACATGAACAACCTGGATGACAGTGGGAGTAATGAAGGTCAAGGTTTCAGGGAAAGAAAGCTTAGGGGAGCAGGAGATCCCAGCTGGATCAAGAACAGAAAGGGAGAATGAGGAATAACAGACCATGATAAATGAAGACCACATAAGAACAGGAATAGCCAGAGTGCTGGAGAGGTCCCCTGAAATCCACAATGATATATCCTCTATAGTCTGCTGGCAATGGTAGAGAGAAAGCCTGATCTGACGTAGTCTGGTGATCAGATGACTAAACACCCTAACAGTTGTCTTGGAACTCTCATCCAATAACTGATGGAAGTGGATGCAGAGATCCTCAGCCAGGCCCCAGGTGGAGCTCCATGTGTCCAACTGTCGAGAAAGAGGAGGGTCTGCAAGAGCGTGAATTGTTGAATCCAAGATTGCAAAAAGCACAGGGACAAATATCCAAATGAATGGAAGCACATGAATTATGAACCAAAGGCTGTGGATCCCCCAGCTGGATCAGTCCCTCTGGATAAGTGAGACAATTGAATAGCTTGATCTGTTTGGGAGGCACCCAATCTGTGGGACCAGGATCTGTCCTTAGTGCATGAGCTGGCTGTATGAAACCTTGGGCTTACACAGGGACACTTTGCTCAGTCTGGAAGGAGGTGACAGGACCTGCCTGTACTGAATCCACCAGGTTTAAATGAATCCCCAGGGGTGTCTTGATCCTGGAGGACATAGGAATGGAGGGGAGGGGCTGGGGGAAGGTGGGGGTGGGCGCAGGAGGGGGGAGGACAGGGGAACCCATGGCTGATGTATAAAATTCAAAACACATAATAATAAAGAAAAAATTGAAAAAAAAGAAAGTAGGGTAAGCAAGCTATAGGGGAGAAGGTAGTAAGGAGTACTCCTCCATGACCTCAGCATCAATTTCTGCCTTCAGCTTCCTGCTTTGAGTACCTGCCCTGATTTGTTTCAACGATAGATGTGATATTAAAGTGCAAATAAAATCCAATTCTCTGAGTTGCTTTTATTCATAGTGTTCTATAACATATAATACTAGAAACCTTAACTAAGACAATATTCATAAAAATAATGTGTCATACCCATGTGTGTAAGGATAACAATAATTGAAATCAGTGAGTTAGAAATAAATTAATTCACAAAAAATTATAAAAGGAGGACATGAATTGAGAGAGAAATATGAGTAAGTCCTAGGGAGAAATGATGATGGGGTGTCAGAGCAATATGACCAAAATATATTACAAACTTGTATGGAATTTTTAGAGAATAAATAAATGTTAAAAAGAGCCAGAATGTAGTAGCACATGCTATTAATCCCAGCACTTTGAATCACTGACAGGTGGGTCTCTATGAGTTTGAAGTCAGCCTGGTCTACATATACAGTGAGTTTCAGGAAAGTCTGGGCTACACCCAGAGAAACTGTCTCAAAAAACAAAAAAAGAAAAAAAAATATTACTTTTAATATAAATTCAAATTAAGCTATTGATCATAAATAAGGATGGTTTAATAGCTTAAGTCTTCTAGAAAGTTAAAAACAAATTTTCAAACACAGGAAAATGCTTTGTGTGACCCAATAATGAATTACTCTAGGTAGACATAGTATATTATTGATATTCTATAGTCACTGATAAAAATACAGACACCACAGTAAATTAATTAATCAGAAAATAGGTTAATATAGATGTGTTCTATAGTGAAGAACCATTGAAACACTGGCTGTCATCAGAGCCATATAAACGGAAGGTATTTTGACTAAACAAAACACAATCTGGATGTCACATCGCTGTTGCACAATTCAACTTTCACCATCACTGGTTACTGATACAAAACATGCACAATATTAGTTTACTTAAAAATTCCACAATGGTGTGTCAAGGCGTCAACTCTAGTTGAGAAATGATTAGAAATTATCAACTGCTACAAGAAAGAGATTTACTTTTCTTTAGGAGGATGGCCACGGATTAGTTTCCTACACCTCGGTAACTAATCCAATGCCCAAACCCTAAGGAGAAGAACTAATTGGACACAGTGGCAAATGACTAACTTATGACTTCTGGGAGAGGGGCAATTAGCCTGGCCTAAAGACAAATACTCTCAGTGGTTATCTATTACAACTCATAATCCCTGAGATCACATACACAGACAACAAAATTGACTCAATAGGTGGTATTTATATGTCTGTACATAAAAATGCATATACATATATGTATATAACAACAATGATAATAAAGATGCTATTAGTTGAGAGTGGGGGGACTTGGAAGGGTTATAGTGAAGGTACCTGGGGGCAGGGCTGAAGAAAGGAAAGAGAAGAGGGGAAGCAATGTAATTCTGTCTGAATAAAAGAGTATTAAAACAAATATATAAATTCATAAGTACATTATTCATACATAAGGACATGGAGTGGGGAAGAGAGACGATGGAGGATTGGGGAAGGAGTTGGGGTGGAGCATTGGTAGAGGTGATCAATATAAATTGTATAGATCTATGGAAGTTTCAAAGGACAAAGGAAGACTTAAAGGAGAGAAGTGTTAAAAAGAATCAAGTGAGAAGGGAATCTCAGTGCAAGAATTACCCAGGTTAGACTGGGATGTAAGCATATCAGGTGGGGGGGTATGCCTTGGTTTTTAATTAATGTGGGAGAGCACAGTGCCCTTTGGGCTACACCATTTCCTAGGCAGATCACCTTGGAGCTCCAAGGAGAGGTAGAGAATCTGAGAAAAGAAGGAGGTGAAATCATGATTAGAATGTATTGTATAAAAAGAAATCCATTTTCAGCATTAAAAGGAAAAAAATACCACCTTAAAAAAAAGAAAGATACTCCTGTGCTTGCTACTCTGTGAGTTCAGATATACCTTGCCTAGTTGATTCAGATGGCCTTGTTCTACAGGTGTCCTTCATCTGGCTTTTAATCTCCTTTAATACGGTTCCCAGAGTTCTGAGGGGAGAAACTTGGAAGAGATATCCCATTTAGGTTCTCTCACTGCACAATGTCTGACTGTTGTTCTCTGCCTGCATCCGTTCCCTTGTCCTTCTGTAGGAAGCCTCACTGATGACTGAATAAGGCACAGATCTATGAGTATAACATTTTATTGATTTTTTTTTAGTCCAATAGTGTTTGGTGCTTTTTATCCTAGGTCTCTGGGCTACCTTCTCACTGGTTCTTGGTTATCCAAGCAGTGTCAGGTATGGGTTATATATTGTGGAGTTGCCTTTAAGTCAAATCAGACATTGTTTTGCTAGCCACACAATATTTATGCCACCATTGCCCTAAAATAACTTGCAAGCAGGAAAGATTGTCAATCTAAGTTTTATGACTGGACTGGTGTCCTCATTTCTCTTTTGGTAGCCTGCAGAGTACATTCTCACAGCACAGACACCAGGTCATAGGGGTGAAGGTTCTACTTAGGCATCACCTGGATTTCTCAATGTTCAATGAGTTCTGTGGGTATTGTCCTCATGGATGGGGCCCTGCAGTCCATTTGCAGATAGCAACCCATTGTCTTAGTAACATCCTGGGTTGTTTGCAGATTTTAATCTGATCCCTTTGGCCAACAACTAAAGTGAATGCAATCAAGTCCCACCACTGGGATACTTCTTTGGTAAACAAGTGATGGCCAATTGAGACTCTTTATACCCCCATTATTAGAAGGCCTCAGTAGTATCACCCTCTTATGTTTTAGCAAGTTTCAATTGTTCTAGGGGTTCCATACCTCAAATGCCCCTAAATTCTAGGTGTCACTACCCATATGTTCTCCTGTTGGGGGAGAATTATTTGTATTGATTGCTCCCAGACCACCAATAGAGTCCATCCTCAGTTCAGAGGGTGGTGTCAGCATTCATCTGGCCAGAGTGGACCATAGAGTTTCCTGGCCAACTCAGAAGGGGATAGAAGGACACATGGAGGAGAAAAAAGAGGAGCCGAGAGGTTGTGCACCTTCTTTGATCTGGAAAGTAGGGGGAGAACTGTGTCTGTGGCTCCATCACTCCATGGATCTTTCAGGTTTATTCTCTAGTATTTACTCCCAAGTTTTGTTTTGTCACAAAACGAGGAGGAGGAGGAGGAGCAGGAGGAGGAGGATCAGAAGGAGGAGGAGGAGGAGGAGCAGGAGGAGGAGGATCACAAGGAGGAGGAGGAGGAGGAGAAGGAGGAGGAGGAGAAACAAAGCAAAACAAAGCAAAAAGAAAAGAAAAGAAAAGAAAAAAAGAGAAAAGAAATCACCATAGCTGGCGTCCAGTATGCGGCAGCATCATGCAGTGGCTTTTAAAGCTGCCACTTCTCTGCATGACCCAGTGCCACCATCTTGGGTCACTGCCTTTTCAAGCCAAGGGCTTGTCTCATTGCTATCTGTGCAGCCACCTGCCGGCAGTGCAGCCTCCTGAGTCAGCTGCTCATTGCTGGCTCAGTCATTTAGACAGCTTGTATGCAGCTCGCACCCCAACCGCCACTGTTTCCTAGCCAAGCAGGCTCTCCTGCGCATGTTCCCCCTGTGCCAGTTCACAAACTGCTCCTTCCCTCTTCCTGAGTAGCTAGCACAAATAACTGGACAGAGCAGAGCAAGCCACCAGCTCCCCTCCAGGCCAGTCCTGCCTGGACAACCCAAGAACTGAGGCCTAGCAGAACTAATCTGGCTCCCCGGCCAGCCCTCCACAGCCACAGTTCCTACCCACCATAGCCCTTACTCAGAACTCAGGCTTTTACTGCTGCTGTCAAGGCCCAAGCTACCTAGTGGACCAGCCAACATACAATGGCACAGGATATACATTACTATTCCAAAAGGGAGCATAGTGAGGAAACGCTAGAATGTATCAAGACTGGAAAACAGCCAGGTCAGCTACAAACACTACATCTCCCTGTGTAATGTCCAAATGCTCTTCAGTCCTCCAACTCCTTTCTGCTTTGTGGACTGCAACAAACTTCTTTCTCACGGGCTGATGCCATTGCCTTTTAGCAGCTCTCAACAGGTATCCCATGGCTCCAGTATCTCCAACATTTTGGGGTCTCCAAGGCAATCCAAGTTTCATCTTCACAGCTTCATACAAGGTCCTCTTTGGGTCATCACGCAGGGCCATCCATGCCACACACCTGGGCTCAGCTGCCAAGTTCAGCTGCTTGCTGTGCCTAGAACATGTCCTCTCATTCAGTTACGCCTTTACCAGCTTCCTGGTTTTGATGCTTTCTTTACTGCATAAGGTTGGATGTCCTGGGATTCATTCTGTAGTCCAGGGTGGCCTCAAACTCAGTCAGCGAGCCTCTGACTTCCAAGTTCTGGGATCAGAGGTGGGTACCACCACACCAGGCCCTAAGCTTTTCTCTAATTCCATTTCACTTTTAATTCCCATTCACTTTTCAAAAACTGGAAGCTTAACTGAGGTCACTACTCCCTTTACTCTATTTCTTAATGTTTACCTCCTTGAACACAGGACTTTGCTCCTCTCCATTTCCTGGTGCCATCTCTTCTCCTTACTCTGTACATTGTGTATTTTTACTTAGTCCCTTCCTCCTTTTCTTTATAAATCTTCATAAGAGTGAACACTTAAAAAGACCGGGCAGTTAGTACTAGGCTCTTTTGAGATTTACTCTACCAATGGAATAAATCCTAAACTCTTCACTTTATCCTAGGCAGACTTTTTGGACAAAGGCAAAAGGTAGTCATTTTCTTCACCAAAATATCACAAGAATGATCTCCAGGCAAAATTCTAAAAGTCTTCTTTTCTGAACCCTCTTGATCCAGGCCCCAACCCTTAGCACCTCTCTCTTCCATATTCCTCCTAGTGTGGCCCATTCAACTCTGTTTCAACATTCCACTGCTTCTTCAGCCAAAGTCCCCAAACCCACTTTCCTCTCAACAAAAGCATGGCTAGGCCAATCACAACAATACCCAATTCCCTGGGACCAACT
Source organism: Onychomys torridus (assembly GCF_903995425.1). Lineage (NCBI taxonomy): Eukaryota > Metazoa > Chordata > Mammalia > Rodentia > Cricetidae > Onychomys > Onychomys torridus. Next base: position 84,810,583 of record NC_050451.1, on the reverse strand, counting down.
TCTGCCTTAGTTAGGGTTTTAGTGCTGTGAAGAGATGGCTATGGCAACTCTTATAAAGGAAAACTTCTAATTGCGGCTGCCTTACAGTTTCAGAAGTTTAGTCAATTATCGTATGGCAGGAAACATGGCAGCATGTAGACAGATATGGTGCTAGAGGAGGAGATAAGAGTTCTACATCTTGATCTGCAGGCAACAGAGGACCATCACACTGGGCACAGCTTGAGCACATATGAGACCTCAAAGTCTGCCTCCACAGTGATATACTTCCTCTCACAAAGCCATACCTATTCCAAGAAGACTGTACCTCCTAATAGTCCCCCTCCCTATAAGCCTATGGAAGATATTTTTTTCAACTACCATAGACAGTTAGGAATGGACATGAGATTACAGCAAAGTGGCCACCAAAAGTGAAAGGAAAACTGTCGATCAAGCCAAGCTGAAAAGAACATACATCCAAGAGAGCCCATCATGGCTACCGAAGGCTGTGCTGGAGTACATTTTCCTCATTTCCACAGAACTGACCAGGGATGCTGGACATACAACATTCTTGGGAAATATTTAGGATGGGTAGTAAGGGAAAACTCATTAATTGGCTGCTGCTGGATGAAGTGAATCATCCATCCAGAAAATTCTACAAGTGGATTTGGGGTTCTGTAGAACATTCTGAGTCATTATCTGAATCACAGAACCACAGAACCTGAAAGGGAATTTGTCTTCTGGAATCAATGAGGACATACACAGACACCAAACTCTTAGCACAGAGGATAGTTATTACTCTGAGGGGAAACAAGAGTGGGGATAGGGCTGCAAAAGACAGCAGCAGCAGCAGCAGGAAAGCAAGCAAGAAAGAAAGAGAAGAAGAGAAGCAAGAACAAGAAAGGATGCTTCTGCAGGAAAGGGCTTTTAAAGGGAAAGGGAGGAGTCTGTGCTAGGGAGGAGTTGGTAAACTCTGATTGTACATATTAGCCATATAATGAATTTTGACTGTTGGACCTTGGTGTTTTGTCTCAGGAATGAGTCAGTGGACAAATAAGGGGATTGTCCTTGAGGTCTAGCTTTAGGAATATAACAGTTTTTAGCCTGGGAGAGGAAAAGGGGTAAAAGTTCAAAACCTGTGTGCAACGTTTGCCATGCTCAGGCCTGTTCAACCCCTTCAAAAAAACAGGCACAGCCTCAATTCTGATGTTTAGTTGATGAGTGCCCTTCAGGAAGTGGCTCATCCACTATGACACTTAGTTCTTTATTCAAAAGGAACTAGAATAAGTTTGCCACACTCAAAAGGCCCATATAAAGATAAATTTTATAACAAAAATTATTACTTCATATGAGATTATCTCCCCATTTAAACTTTAAAATTCTTCAATTTTATAGGTAGCAAATGAACATCAAAAAAAAAGTGAGGAAGTAAGAAAAGTAGGAAAAAATGAGATTTAGTTAGCCTTTTCTGCAGAATTCAAAAGAATCTACAGTTCATATTTTCTATAATTTTATAATTTATTTCTAAATGCTTAATGTTATATAATGTCAACAATACATTTACAACAAAATAATTCCACATTGCAATAATTGTTAAGACATTTCCTATTAGGTTTACACAAAAAATGTTGAATTAAGAATGTGTTTGTTTATTGTTTGGAAAAGCTCACCCCAATAGCTTTCAGTGCTTTCCTTTCATCCCACAGACATTCTTGGAAACCAAAATCTCTGAGGCAGGACTATAGCTTGGGGGTAGAACACTTGTTTAGAATGTGTAAGACCTGGCAGGAATCAGAAAGCAGGGTTAAAAAATAAAGCAAGCTGAGTCCTGCATTAAGCTTTCCTATTGGGTTTGCTCTGTGGCAATTTAAAGCCTGGACTGAAGATGGTCCCTTGTCCAAACTTTGCCTTCACCATGCTGCTCCTCTGTGCAGATGGGCAGAAGCAGATTAAACACATGATGGCTTTCAGTGAACAAGAGGCCAATGAGAAAGCAGAAGAAATAGATGCAAAGACAGAAGAAGAGTTAAACATTGAGAAAGGTTGTCATGTGCAAACCCAAAGACTTAAAATTCTGGAATATTATGAGAAAAAAGAAAAGCAGATAGAGCAGCATAAGAAAATTCAAATGTCCATTCTGATCAATCAAGCAAGGCTTAAAGTTCTCAGAGCAAAAGATGACCTCATCACTGATCTGCTCAATGAGGCAAAGCAGAGACTCAGCAAGGTGGTAAAAGATACAACCAGGTACCAAGTACAACTGGGTTGGCTGGTCCTTCAGGGCTTGTACCAGCTGTTAGAGCCTTGAATGACTGTGCATTACAATAAACAAAATTTCCTTTTGGTAAAGGCCACAGTACAAAAAGCAATCCCTATGTATATAATTGCCACCAAAAAAGATGTTGGTGTGCAAATTGACAGGGAGGCTTGCATGCCTGAGGAGATAGTTGGTGGAGTTCAAATCTATAATGGGGATCACAAGATAATGGTTCTGAACACTCTGGAAGGCCAGCCAATTGTCATAGCCCAACAGATTATGCTGGACCTCTGGGGAGACTTGTTTGTTGCAAATGATAATAGGAAGTGTCTAGACTGAGTGTGGGGAGGTGCTGTTCTTCTGAGGTTATACTCTTGAAGAAGCAGATATCTGTGTGGCTTTTTCTCTCTGTTCTAATCCTGATAATCAGTGGATACCCTCAGCAGTTAATACCCTTGGTCCAAAATCATCAGAAAGGTCACTTGGTATGGGCAAGAACCCAGCGCCAGCTCATCTGATACCAGAGCTGTATACTATCCTGCCTATACTTCCTGTCTGGCTACTGCCCAATAAGTATTTTATTAAACTAGTGTATAAAGGAATTATCCCACAGCTGTTACTGTTTGGGTCTAGTTTTCCTTATCTGCAAATGTGATTTAAAATATAAGATACAAATATTCCTTATTTATTAAAAAAAGATTTATGTGGAAAAAATAGTGTGTTTGTTTTAACATAGATCTTTAGCAAGCCTTAATTTGAGACACATAAGCTTCTTTGCAAGATTACATTAAAGATTTTCTTTTAGATCAGAAAAATTTCACTGTACTAATAACAATGTTTATTGTTGTAGTATGTAGGAATGCCAGATATAATCCAAATACCTACCCACAATTCTCCTGTGATCAATATTGTTATCAAGTTAAAGTTGTTGAAGTAATTAAAAAATTCAAAAGTTGCCCATTTTGTCATGTTTTTGTATATGAAAAGAGTTTGAATTATGTCAATGATCTATCTATTCGAAGCATGACTTTACAGAGAAGCTATAAAGAGCTTGGGAAGTCACAGGGGAGAAAACAGTACTAAAAGCAGCTCCACTGATTCTGATTCAGAGCAAGGATGCATCTGGCAATGGTTTCATTGTTTTCTGGCCACCTTACTGTCGGCAGCTTTTACAGAAATCAGTGTTTTTCTTTACCTTTAGGATTCATATATCAAGTCAATTTATCTTTGAATATAAAGTTGAAAATAACTAAGAAGGAGTATTGAACTCATCACATTCAGCCCTAGATATATTTAGATTAGCAATTCAATGTCGTTATCAGAATGAATCTAGTTCAATTCTCAAATCAATGTTAATTAACAGACCCAAATATTTCTTGATTGTTCTGCAGGCTGAGCTGTTGAAAGAATGGGCTGTGACCCGCTGCCATAATAAGACTTGCAAAATATGCTCTCAGGCATCCCCAAAGTTGTGGACAACTATTTACAAGAGAAGCTAAAATAGGGGTTCCTAGACTCCTCATATGCTGTTCACTGAATGTGTTCCTCAGTAAGCCACTGATCTCCTACCACAGTGAGGTGTGGATTATAAGGGATAAATGAATTTACTTAACTAACATTTGGTGAATTTGTAACTAATTTATTTGCTCTACATTGTCACAAGATTCATAAAATAAAGGTAATTATCATAGCAATTGTGCTTCTAATATTTAAATGGAAAAATTGATCTTATAATGGTAAATGAAACTAAATATAGAAAACAGTAGCACCTTATTCAATGAGCAATTAATGAGAGGTCCAACATGTCTCAGTCTCAGGCATTTGGACACTTACTCCCCAATTGGTAGTAATTTAACAGGAGAAGCTTTTCTGAAAGAAATACAACATTGGGGTTTCCAGAGTGCCAATACTCACACTATTTCCAGTTTGTTAAATCTGCTTTGTGCTTGTGGTCCAAGATATGCACTCCTGTATGCTGCTGAAGCCCAACATGTATTCTACTGTCTGCCTCTGCTTAGCCATCAAGGGATCTAATCCCCTGGAACTATAGCCCAAACAAACTCTGTCTTATGTAAATTGCCTTGATTATGATGTTTTGTCATATCAAAAAATCTAGTACAATGCCTAAATAATAAATACCTTCACAAAAATATTCAAATGATAATAAACAAGAAAATGATTCATATTTCTTGCCTTATTACATATATTTTCCACACTTTTTCTACTGCCAGGTTCAGTGTAACTGGATTTTTGTTGAGATCTTTGATCTACTTGGACTTGAGTTTCATTTAGGGAGATAGATATGGAAATATTTGTACTCATTTATATGCTGATATCCAGTTATGCTAGCACCAGTTATTGAAGATGCTTTCTTTTTTCCATTGAATAATTTTCACTTTGTCAAATATCAGGTATCCATAGGTGTGTGGATTTATATCTGGGTCATCAATTCAATTCCATTGATCCACCTGTTTTTCTTTATGCCAGTACCATGCTTCATTATTATTATTATTATTATTATTATTATTATTATTATTATTAATTTTATTATTACTATAGCTCTGAAGTAGAGCTTGAGATCAGGGATGGTGATACCTCTGGAAGAATTTTATTATACAGGATTGTTTACCGAGATTTTTGTTTAAAGATAAAGTTGAGATTTGTTACTTTGAGGTCTGTAAAGAATTGTGTTGGAATTTTGATAAGGATTGCATTGAATCTATAGACTTCTTTTGGTAAGATGCCCATTTTTACTGTACATATCTACTGATCCATGAGTCTTAGAGATCTTTCCATTTTCTCATATCTTCTCCAATTTCTTTCTTCAAAAACTTGAAGATTTTGTCATATAGGTCTTTCACTTGCTTTGTTAGAATTACCTCAAGATATTTTATATTGTTTGTTTGCAGTTATTGTGAAGGGTGTTGTTTTAATTCTGAGCACTTTTATCATTTGTATATAACAGGAATACTGATTGTTTTTAGTTAATCTTAGATCCAGCCAGTTCACTAAAGGTGCTTATTAGCTATAGAAGTTTCCTGGTAGAAATTTTGAGGTTGCTTATGTATGCTATCTTGTTATCTGAAAACAATGATATTTTGACATCTTCTTTTCCAGTTTGTATCCCTTTGGTCTTCTTTTGTTGTCTTATTGCTCTAGCTGGAATTTCAAGTACTACATTGAATAAATATGTAGAGATCAGACAGCTTTGTCTTGTTCTTGATTTTAGTGTAATTGTTTTGAGATTCTCTCATGTGAAATATTTCTTTCCACTGTGTGAATGAATATCACTGTGATTGGTTTAATAAAGAAGCTGACTGGTCAATAGCTGAACAAGATAAGGTCAGACCAGAGAGACAAAATGAGAATGCTGGGAGTAAGAAGAGTGGAGGCAGTGGAGTCACAAGAAGATGCAGAGAGAAGCAAGATGAGCATGCCATGCTGAGAAAAGGTACCAAGACACATGGCAAAGTATAGATCAGAAATATGGATTAATTTAAATGTAAGAGTTAGATAGTAACAGGTGTGAGCTATTGGCTGAGCATTTGTAATTAGTATTAAGTCTCCATGTTGGTTACATGGGAACTGGTGGTTGGAAAAGAAACATCTGACAACACTCTCCATTTGATTTCATGTTTGCTGTCTGCTTGCTGTATGTTGCTTTTGTAATATTTATGTCTGTTCTTTGTAATCCCTGTTTTCTCCAAGACTTTTATCATGAATGGGTGTTAGATTTTCTCAAAGGCTTTTCAGCATCTAATGAGATGGTCATGTGGTTTTTTTCTTTCAGTTTGTTTATATGGTGGATAACCTCAACAGACTGAACCATCACTGCATCTCTGGATTGAATCATGGTGGATGATTGTGCATTTGGTTTGCTAGTATTTTACTGAATATTTTTGCGTCAGTGTTCATGAGTGAAATTGATCTGCAATTTTCTTTCTTTGTTGACTCTTAGTGTGATTTAGGTATTAGTTTGGCTATGGCCTCATTAAAAGAATTTGGCAATGTTTTTTCTGTTCCTATTTTATGGGATAACTTGAGGAACACTGTTTTATTGCTGGGACATTGAAAACTTGGACAGACACTTTTGAAATCAATATGGAAGTTTCTCATAAAATTGAAAACCAATCTACCTCAAGACCCAGCTATACCACTCTTGTGCATACACTCAAAGGGTGCTCAATCACACCACAAGGACACTTGTTCAACTATGTTCATAGCAGCTTTCTTTGTAGTAGCCAGAACCTGGAAACAACCTATATGTCCCTCAACTGAAGAATGGATAAAGAAAATGTGATATATTTACACAGTGAACTATTATTCAGCTGTTATAAAAAATGACAACATGAAATTTGAATGCAAATGGATGGAGACAGGAAAAAACCACCCCAAGTGAGTTAACACAATCTAAGAAATACAAATATGGTGTGTACTTATTCATAAGTGGATTTTAGCTATAAAGTACAGGATAAGCATTCTACAATCCACATACTCAGAGAGGATATGTAGCAAGGAATAAGGGGGAGTGCATAGATCTCATTGGGAAGGGGAAAATGAAGAGATCACTGGGGATGTGTGGAGATGAAAATTTGATGGGTAGACTGAAGAGTGGGTAGAGGGGGGGGATACTGAAAGAGATGACTGGAAAAGGGGGGACATTTCAAGGCCAGGTAGAAACTCCCACAAAACTATAAGAATGACTTCCATCTAAGACTCTAAGCAAAAGTGGCTATATAACTTGAACTGGCCCTCTCTTTTGATCAGATTGATGACTACCTCAATTGTCATTAGAGAACCTTCATTGAATAACTAATGGAAACAGATGCAGAGACTCACAGCCAAACATTAAGCAAATTTTGGGAAATCATGATGAAAACAGGGAGGAAGGATTATAGAAATGAGAGGCATCAAGAACATCACAAGAAAACCCATGGAAAGAGCTGAACTGGCTCAAAGAATTCACAGACTGAATCAACAACCAGGGATCCTATAGAGGACTGACCTAATCACTCCACGAACATGTAACAGTTGTGCAGCTTTGTCTACTTGTGAGACTCCTAACAATGAGACCAGGAGATATGCCTATTGCTTTGGATGGCTCCTGGGAACTTATTACTCATTGTAAATTGCCTTGTTGAGCTTTAACATAAGAAGAGCTCAGTCCTACTAACTTGATATGCCATGCTTTGCTGATACTCAGGGTTTGTTCTGTCATTTTCTGAACAAAAAAAAAAGAGAAGGAATGGATAGAGTGGGGGTTGGATGGGGTAGGGAATGAGTGGAGAGAAAGGAGCAGAAATTGAGGTCGGGATGTAAATTTAATTAATTAATTAAATTAAAAAAATAAGCACACTTTTTCTTCATTTTTAAACAATTATGGAAAATATATGCAATTTTTTTTGCAATTTAACTACAGTTTACTTTCCTCAAGTGGTTTAGTTTGCATAATCTATTAAGTCCTGTTGATTGCATTATTACTGACTAAGTGAGGGCCACCATATTCCACTAATACTGCTTTCAGAGTGACCTTCCCAGGAACGGCATGTAGGTGACGGTCTTTGCCATTGTGTCACCTGTGCTGAGCTTCCTGCATGTCCTGAAAGGTCAAAGGGAAGATGGATCAGAAGGATCTTTCAATGAATACAAATTTCTCCCTCTTTCTCTCTCTCTCTCTCTCTCTCTCTCTCTCTCTCTCTCTCTCTCTCACACACACACACACACACACACACACACACACATACACATACACACACACACACAGATATCTATAGATATAGATATAGATATAGAAATAGATATAGATAGATATAGATATGAAGAAGTGGCTCAGGGGACAGGTGTTACAGCATCTATGTCAGGTAGTTCACAGATCACTGTAACTCCAAATCCATGGGATCCAAAGCTCCATTATGGTGCTTGTAAGCACATGTACATACATCCATCTTTAAAAAATAAAGTAAAATATTATCTATGAATGTACTGGAAAAAGGACTTTATAATGCAAGAAATCTAATGCATTCCAAAATTGTCATAAATTAATAGAAGTTTAATATTTAAGTACGAGTAATTAATACCCAGAATAATCAGTGTAGTGTTAAAAATAGACATGCTTCCAAAGTGAAGACTAACCAATAAATATAGCACTAAAAAGGGTCTAAAGAATACCCTCAATTATAAGAAATAATAAATGAAAAACCCAATATAATAGAAGATACTCATAAGAAATACAATGAAGCCAGGCAATGGTGGCACATGCCTTTAATCCCAACACTTGGGAGGCAGAACCAGGTGGATCTCTGTGAGTTTGAGGCCAGCCTGGTCTACCATGCGAGATCCAAGACAGGCACCAAAACTACACATAAAAACCCTGTCAGGAAAATAACAAAAAAAAAGAAAGAAATGCAATGCAAAATATATGACACAATATAAGAAATAATCAAAATATAAATGACTGTATAAAATATAGGAGATAAAAAGAAAAAAACAAATGTTAGAAAAGATTTTAAATGACACAAATATAGGTTGGAATACTAAAAATTTCACAGTAAAGGTAAGAGATTTAGAAAACACTAATGAGACTACCAAGGGATATAGTTTCAATTCCACAGTGGCTCAAAACTGTCTATTAAAACAGTGTTGAAGGCTTCTATGAAATGAAACCAAGGTTTACTTTGAGTCTACATGTACATATGCTTACCTCCATGTATGCATGAAAATATTCACATATCTATATGCCCATGAAAATACAATAGAAATTGTTAGACATTTCAATGACATTCAAATCAGGAAGTCAAAAAACAGTTAATATCAAACATAAAATTTCCAGGCTTTTTTTTGTTGTTGTTGCTTTTTCAAGACAGGGTTTCTCTGTGTAGCTTTGCACCTTTCCTGGAATTCCTTTGTACACCAGGCTGGCATTGAACTCACAAAGATCGGCCTGGCTCTGTCCCCCAAGTACTGGGATTAAAGTCTTGTGACACCACCATCTGGTTTCCAGTTTTGAAATATCGTAATTTGGTTCATATATAGGAATGGTGGAAAAAATTGGAATCCTTTGTTTTTTATGACTATACCCTTACGTTTTTAACAGTAGAATTATTTGTATATACAATAATCGCACTGTAATTTCTAATGTTCAGTTTTTAAAAATCTGTTTCTAGCAAATATCATGGGGTTACTTAATGTTTTGGTGTGTCCAGTACTCACAACAAACTTCATTGAAGTTCTCATATAAAGCAAGATGTTTAAAAACTTCAAAGAACTACTTCAAATTCACTATGAATTTGATTTTTTTTTTATTTCTTCTCTCATACATTATTTTCCAACTGCAGTTTGGGCTTCCTTCAGTCCTCCCAGTCCCCTCATTTTCTCTTCCAGATCCACAACTCCTCCTTTGCCCTTCAAAAAAGAGCAGGCCTTCCATGGCCTAAGAAGTTACAATAAGACTAGGCACAAAACCTCATATCACGTATGGCAAGGCAACCCAGTAGGAGGAAAAGGAGGCCAAGAGCAGGCAAAAGAGTCAGAGTCACCTCCACTCCCACTGTTAAGAGTCTCATAGGAACACCAAGCCACACACCCATGAAATATATGTAGAGGACCTGGCTCAGAGCCATACAGGGTCACTTCAGCTGCTATGAGCCACTATGTGGTCAAACTTTCCTTTGGGCAATCAGCTCACAGAAAATGACGCAGAGATTTATTAATTATGTGTATAAGCCTAAGTCTACAGCATAGACTTGTTCTGCTAGCTTTTCTTACTTGTATTAGCCCATTTCTACTCATCTACATGTTGCCACATGACTCTTGGATTTTTCCTCTCCTTGTGCATGTCTGTTTCCTCTGGATCTGCTGCCAGCTCTACCTTTCTTCTTCGTAAAGCTTGCTCTGTCCAGAATCCCCCGCTAGACCTCCTGCCTAGCTGCTTTTTTAAAAAAGCTTTTTATTGAACCAATCACCGTGATACATCTTCACACATTGTAAAGGAATATTCTACATTTTCTTCTTTTTGTTTAAATAAAAAGAAAGGTTTTAGTGAAACATAGTAAAATTATGTGCATTAAGAAAATTATCAGTTAAGAATTACATTTACAGTCTACAGAGGATGTAACTTTGTGGATTTCTGGGGATCTCTCTCACACTCTGCCTATTCCTGTTCTCATGTGAACTGCTGGCAATGGTGGAGAGAAAGCCTGATCTAACCTAGTCTGGTGATCAGATGGCCAAACACCCTAATGGTTGTGCTGGAACTCTCATCCAATAACTGATGGAAGTGGATGCAGAGAATCTCTGTCAGGCCCCAGGTGGAGCTCCAGGAGTCCAACTGTCGAGAAAGAGGAGGGACTGTAAGAGTGTGAATTTTTGAGACAAAGATTGGAAAATCACAGGGACAAATAGCCAAACAAATTGAAGCACATGAATTATGAACCAAAGGCTGTGGAGCTCCCAGCTGAGGCAGGACCTCTGGATAAGTGAGACAATTGAATAGCTTGAACTGTTTGGAAGGCACCAAGGCTGTGGGACCTTGACCTGTCCTTAGTGCATAAGCTGGCTGTTTGGAACCTTGGGATTACACAGGGTCACTTTGCTCAGCCTGGAAAGAGGGGACTGGACCTGCCTGTACTGAATCCACCAGGTTTAAATGAATCCCCAGGGGAGTCTTGGCCCTAGAGGAGATGGGAATAGAGAGGAGGGGCTGGGGAGAATGTAGATGTAACCATCTTGTTAAATAAGAAACAGAGCCAGTTGCAGAGTTAAAAACCAAGAGGTCAGAGCAATAGCTGAGAGCCTTACACTTCACTGCTTCTGCTTTCTTTCCTCTCTGAAAAAAAAAAAAGAAAAGAAAAGAAAAAAGAAAAGGGGAAGTGCTGTGGATATCGCTCTGTGTAAATAAAATGCCAGGCAGGAAGTATAGGCGGGACAAGTAGAGAAGAGAATTCTGGGAACAGGAAGGCAGAGGGAGAGATATTGCAAGCTGCCACCATGAGAAGAAAGAGGTAAGGTACTGGTAAGCCATGAGTCACCTGGCAAAGCATAGATTAATAGAAATGGGTTAATTTAAGATAGAAGAAGTAGATAACAAGAATTCTGCCATGGCCATACATTTTTCTAAACAATGTAAGTTTCTGTGTGTTTACTTGGTTGGTTCTGAGTGACTGTGGGACTGGTGGGTGAAAGAGATTTGTCCTGACTGTGGACCAGGCAGGAAAACTCTAACTACAGGGGAAGGTGGGGGCAGGGGAGGGAGTGGGGAGGACAGGGGAACCCATGGCTGATGTGTAAAATTAAAACACAAATATAATAAAGAAAAAAAAAAAGAATTACATTTACAGTGGGGCGGTGGTGGTGCATGCCTTTAATCCCAGTACTTGGGAGGCACAGCTAAGCAGATCTTTGTGAATTCAAGGTCAGTCTGATCTACAGAGTAAGATCCAGGACTACACAGAGAACCTGTCTCAAAAGAAAAATAAAAGAAAGAAAGAAAGAAAGAAAGAAAGAAAGAAAGAAAGAAAGAAAAAAGAAAGAAAGAAAGAAAGAATAAATTACATTTACAATGTGCAGTCTATTTGCATTTGAAAAATTTAGAGAAAAAATCCATTATCTATTCTATCTTAGTCTAAAATTTTATACCTATATGATTCTTGTCATAACTTGCATTATCATCCTAAAAATATATTCTTTTTCAACCTTAAAATATCTTTTAAGATAACCACTTCATTTCTTATGTTTCCAAACCTTGTAAACTTCGTATCTTTTATATATGTTTTTTTTTTTTAATTTGGTAACCCCAAAAAACCTATAAAATTACAACTCTCTAGTCTTTAAACTCCATTAGAGACCCAAGGACAAAATATTGTTTGAGGAATCAGGAAGTACAGAGAAATCAACTTCTAAAACTATAGAAATGACAGAAATATCAGGCTGGCTGGAAAGTCACCCCAAGTTTCCTCTGTAATGTTGTGGCATCCATATTCAGCCTAAAGAACTAGAATATCTGATAGACTTTTCTGTGAGGCAAGAATTTTGGAGAACTGTCCTACCTTGTCTTATAAAGTTCAGCAGTTGACTTCCTTTGTGTCCTGCTTGTCCAGTTTGTACAATATACTGTCAGCAGTTAAGGCAAAAGTAGTTTCTTGTCCAAATGGCCATTTTTGCCATAGTGAAAGCAACCTCCATATGGAGGTTCTTTGATTCCAGTCATCCTTTTTTGAAGTAAATTAGTGCTTCCAGAATCAGATGTGTCTCACAGTCATGAAAACTCTTATGTTTTTAAAACATCTTAAATGCCATATTCTGTAGGTCTTTGAAATATTGAAAGACCATCTATCTATCTAGCATATATCTCTGTATGACTGCAATATAGCAAATGTGACTAAAAGTTTGTTATAGATGACTAAATATTAGTCTGTGTTTCTTAATTATCCTAAGTGCTTTATAATAATAGCTTCCAAGGACTAGATTTTGATTACATTTTTTTCTTATTTTTTCTTTATTATTATGTGTTTTAAATTTTATACATCAGCCATAGGCTCCCCTGCCCTCCCTCCTCCTGCCCCCACCCCCACCTTCCCCCCAGGGCCCCCCTCTCCATTCCCGTTTCCTCCAGAATCAAGGCACCTCTGGGCATTCATTTAAACCTGATGGATTCAGTACAGGCAGGTCCTGTCACCTCCTTCCAGCCTGAGCAAAGTGTCCCTGTGTAAACCCAAGGTTTCAAATAGCCAGCTCATGCACTAAGGACAGATCCTGGTCCCACAGACTGAGTGCCTCCCAAACAGATCAAGCTATTCAATTGTCTCACTTATCTAGACGGACTGATCCAGCTGGGGGATCCACAGCCTTTGGTTCATAATTCATGTGCTTCCATTCGTTTGGCTATTTGTCCCTGTGCTTTTTACAATCTTGGATTCAACAATTCATACTCTTGCAGACACTCCTCTTTCTAAATAGTTGAACACCTGGAGCTCCACCTGGGGCCTGGCTGAGGATCTCTGCATCCACTTCCATCATTTATTGGATGAGAGTTCCAGCATGACTGTTAGGGTGTTTAGCCATCTGATCACTGGACTAGGTCAGATCAGGCTTTCTCTCGACCATTGCCAGCAGACTATAGAGGATGTATCATTGTGGATTTTTGGGCACCTCTCCAGCACTCTGCCTATTCCTGATTTCATGTGGTCTTAATTTATCATGGTCTGTTATTCCTCATTCTCCCTTTCTGTTCTTGATCCAGCTGGGATCTCCTGCTCCCCTAAGCGTTCTTACCCTCAAATCTTGCCCTTCATTACTCACACTGTCATCCAGGTTGTTCATGTAGATCTCCTCCATTTCTCTGTCATTGGGTGATCCTTGGGTCTTTCCTGGGTTCCCGTTTTCTAGGTAGCCTCCCTGGAGTTGTGTAGCAGTCTAGTCATCTTTGTTTTACATCTAGTATCCTCCTATGAGTGAGTACATACCATGTTTGTCCTTCTGAGTCTGGGATACCTCACTCAGGATGATTTTTTTCTAGATCCATCCATTTGCCTACAAACCTCATGATGTCATTGTTTTTCTCTGCTGAGTAGTACTCCATTGTGTATATGTACCATATTTTCTTTATCCATTCTTCAGTTGAAGGATATCTAGGGTGTTTCTAGGTTCTGGCTATTAAAAACAAAGCTGATATGAACATAGCTGAGCAAATTGAGCATTCCTTGGGTATATGCTCAAGAGTGCTATAGCTGGGTCTTGGGGGAGATGGATTCCCAATTTTCAAAGGAAGTGCCATAATGATTTCCAAAGTGGTGTACAAGCTTGAATTCCCACCAGCAGTGGAGGAGAGTTCCTTTGCTCCACATCCTCTCCAGCATAAGCTGTCTTCTGTGCTTTTGATCTTAGCCATTCTGACAGGTGTAAGGTGGTAGGTATCTCAGAGTTGTTTTGATTTGCATTTCCTGGATAATTAGGGATGTTGAGCAATTCCTTAAATGTCTTTCAGCCATTTGAACTTCCTCTGTGGAGAATTCTGTTTAGTTCTATAGCCCATTTCTTAGTTGGATTGTTGGGCATTTTGATGTCTAATTTCTTGAGTTCCTTATATATTCTGGATATCAGCCCTCTGTCAGATGTGTGGTTGGTGAAGACATTTTCCCATTCTGTAGGCTGTCACTTTTTCTTGTTGACCATGTCATTTGCTCTAAAAAGCTTCTCAGTTTCAGCAGGTCCCATTGATTGATTGTTTCTCTCAGTTTCTGTGCTACTGGTGTTATATTTAGAAAGTGATCTCTGGTGCCAATGCATTCAAGACTACTTCCTACTTTATTATCAGGTTCAGAGTAGCTGGATTTATGTGGAGGTCTTTGATCCACTTGGATTTAAGTTTTGTGCATGGTGACAGATATGGATCTATTTGCAGCCTTCTACACATTGACATCCAGTTATGCCAGCACCATTTGTTGAAGATGCTTTCTTTTTTCCATTGTACATTTTTGGCTTCTTTGTCAAAAATTATATGTTCATAGGTGTGCAGGTTAATGTTAGGGTCTTCAATTCGACTCCATTGGTCCACATGTCAGTTTTTATAGCAGTACCAAGCTATTTTTATTACAATAGCTCTACAGTAGAGCTTGAGGTCGGGGATTGTCATGCCTCTAGAGGTTGTTTTATTGTACAGGATTCTTTTGGCTATCCTGGGTTTTTTTTTTTTTTTCATATGAAGTTGAGTATTATTCTTTCCAGATCTGTGAAGAATTGTGTTGGTAATTTGATGGGGATTGTGTTGAATCTGTAGATTGCTTTTGGTAAGATCACCATTTTTACTATGTTAATCCTGCCTATCCATGAGCATGGGAGATCTTTCCATTTTCTGACATCTTCTTCAATTTCTTTTTTCATGGACTTAAAGTTCTTGTCACATAGGTCCAACACATGCTTAGTTAGCATAACCCCAAGGTATTTTCTTTCACTTGTGGCTATTGTAAAGGGTGATGTATCTCTGATTTCCTTCTCAGCCTGTTTGTCTACTGTATATAGGAGGACTACTGATTTTTTTGAGTTGATCTTGTATCCTGCAACGTTGCTCAAGGTTTTTATTAGCTGTATCAGTTCCTTGATTGAATTTTTGGGGTCACTCATGTATACTAACATGTCATCTGCAAATAGGGAGAGATTGACTTCTTCCTTTCCAATTTGTATCCCCTTAATCTCTTTATGTTGTCTTATAGCTCTGGCTAGAACTTCAAGTACTATATTGAATATGTATGGGGACAATGGACAGCCTTGCCTTGTTCCTGAGTTTAGCGATATTGCTTTGAGTTTCTCTCCATTTAATTTGATGTTGGCTGTTGGCTTGCTGTAGATTGCCTTTATTATGTTTAGGTATGTTCCCTGTATTCCTGATCACTCCAAGACCTTTATAATGAAGGGGTGTTGGATTTTGTCAAATGCCTTTTCAGCATTGAGTGAGATGATCATGTGGTGTTTTTTTTTTTTTGTGTGTGTGTGTGTGTGTTTGTTTATATGGTGTATTACATTGACAGACTTTCCTATGTTGAACCACCCTTGCATCCCTGGGATGAAGCCTACTTGATCATGATGGATAATTGTTTTGATGTGTTCTTGAAGTCTGTTTGCCAGAATTTTATTGAGTATTTTTGCATCAATGTTCATGAGGGAGATCGGTCTGTAGTTCTTTTTTTGTGTTACATCTTTGTTTGGATTAGGAATCAGGTGAATTGTAGCCTAGTTGAAGGAATTTGGTAATATCCCTTCTGCTTCTATTGTGTGGAACAATTTAAAGAGTATTGGTTTTAAGTCTTCTTTGAAGATCTGGTAAAATTCTGCAGTGAAAACATCAGGCTCAGGGCTTTTTTTTATTGGGAGACTTTTAATGACTGTTTCTATTTCTTTAGGAGTTATTGGACTATTTAAATGGTTTATCTGGTCTTGATTTAACTTAGATATGTGGTACCTATCCAGATAATTATCCATTTCTTTTAGATTTTCCAGTTTTGTGCAGTAGAGGTTTTTGAAGTATGACCTGATGATTCTCTGGATTTCCTCATTGTTGTTATGTCCCCCATTTCATTTCTGATTTTGTTAATTTGGATGCTCTCTCTCTGTCTTTTGGTTAGTTTGGATAAGGGCTTGTCTATCTTGTTGATCTTCTCAAAGAACCAACTCTTTGTTTCATTAATCCTTTGTGTTGTTCTCCTTATGTCTATTTTTTTGATTTCAGCTCTGAATTTGATAATTTCCTGGTGTCTGTTCCTCTTGGGAGACTTTGCATCTTCCTGTTCAAGGGTTTTCAGGTGTGCTGTCAAGTCACTGGCATGAGATTTCTCCAGCTTCTTTATGTGGGCATTCAGCCTCTTAGCACTGCTTTCATAGTATCCCATAAGTCTGGGTATGTGGTGTATTCATTTTCATTGATCTCTAGGAAGTCTTTAATTTCTTTCTTGTTGAAATGTCACTTTAAACCATGGTGGTCTGATAGAACAGAGGAGGTTATTCCAATTGTTTTGTATCTGTTGAGATTTGCTTGGTGGCCAAGTATGTGGTCAATTTTAGAGTAGGTTCCATGGGGTGCGGAGACGAAGGTATATTCTTTTTTGTTTGGGTGGAATGTTCCATAGATATTGATTAAGTCCATTTGTGCCATAACATCAGTTAAATCCATTATGTCTCTGTTAAGTTTCAATTTGGCCGATCTGTCCAGAGGTGAAAATGGGGTGTTGAAGTCTCCCACTATTAATGTGTGGGGTTTTATATGTGATTTAAGCTTTAGTAATGTTTCTTTTACATATGTGGGTACCCTTGTGTTTGGGGCATAAATGTTCAGAATTGAGACTTCATCTTGGTGGATCTTTCCTGCAATGAGTATGTACTGTCCTTCATCATCTCTTTTGATTGATTTTAGTTTGAAGTCTATTTTGCTGGATATTAGGATAACTACACCAGCTTGCTTCTTAAGACCATTTGATTGGAAAGTCTTTTCCCAGCCTTTTATTCTTAGGAGGAGTCTGTCTTTGAATTTGAGGTGTGTTTCTTGTATGCACCAGAAAGATGGGTCCTGTTTTCATATCCATTATGTTAGTCTGTGTCTTTTTATAGGTGAAATAAGTCCATTGATATTACGGGATATTAATGACCAGCGATTGTTCGTTCCTGTTGTTGTTTTTATTTTTTGGTGGTAGTGTGTGTGTACTTCTCTTCTTTGGGGTGTACTGCTGTGGTGTTATCTATTGCCTGTGTTTTCATGGGTGTATCTGCCTTCCTTAGGTTGAAATTTTCCTTCTAGTGCTTTCTGTATGACTGGTTTTGTGGATAAGTATTGTTTAAATCTGGTTTTGTCTTGGATGGTCTTGTTCACTTCATCTATGATGATTCAAAGTTTTGCTGGATATATTAGTCTAGGCTAGCATCCATCGTCTCTTAGTGTCTGTATTATATCTGTCTATGTCCTTCTGGCTTTCAAAGTCTCCATGGAGAAATCGGCTGATATTCTGATGGGTTTGGCTTTATTAGTCACTTGGCCTTTTTCCTTTTCTGCCCTTAATATTCTTTCTTTATTCTGTATGTTTAATTGTTGAATTATTATGTGGCAAGGGGACTTTTTTGGGGGATCTAGTCTGTTTGGTGTTCTATAGGCTTCTTGTATCTTCATAGGCATTTCCTTCTTTAAGTTGGGAAAGTTTTCTTCTATGATCTTGTTAAATATATTTTCTGTGCCTTTGAGTTGGTATTCTTCTCCTTCCTCTATCCCTATTATTTGTAGGTTTGGTCTTTTCATGGTGTCCCGAATTTCTTTGACATTTTGGGTCATGACTTTGTTGGTTTTAGTGTTTTCTTTGACTGATGAATCTATTTCTTCTACCGTATCTTCAACACCAGAGATCCTCTCTTCCATCTCTTGCATTCTCTTGGTTATACTTGCCTCTGAAGTTCCTGTTTGTTTACTCAGATTTTCTATTTCCAACATTCCTTCTGCTAGTGTCTTCTTCATTTTTTCTATTTCCCTCTTCAGATCTTTGATAGTCTCCCTTGCTTTTTCATGATTTTCATTCAAGGTTTTATTGTTTTCTCCTGCTTTACTTGTCCTTTCCTCTAGTTTTTTACAGCGTTCTTCCCATTTTTTGTCTGTCTGTTCCTCTACTTTATTTTTTATTTCTTCTATATAAGGTTCTAGCCTCTTAATGATGTTACTTATAAGGTTATTTTCTTCTTCTTCTTCTTCTTCTTCTTCTTCTTCTTCTTCTTCTTCTTCTTCTTCTTCTTCTTCTTCTTCTTCTTCTTCCATTCTGTGATGTTCAGGTCTAGCTGTTGGAGAAGGGCTGGGTTCTGGTGATGCTGTATTGCTCTTTACTTTTTTGTATGTACTTCTGCCTTGACGTCTCCTCTTGTGTTCGTTCTTGGTCTTATCATTGTACTTGGTCCAGAGAGAGTTGACAGATTTAGGGAGCCTCTCTCTGGTCCAGATGGAAGCTCTGGCCCAGATGGGAGCGCTGGTCCAGATGAGAGTGCTGGCTGGATAGGAGCTGGGGGGCTGGACTCTGAGTCTCAGGAAGTCCCTGGGGTCTCTTTATTTTGTCCAGATGGGAGCTCCTCTTGTCCAGATGCGAGTTCCTCTGGTCACTGGTCCAGATGGGAGTTCCAGGGCAGGATAGAAGCTTGGGGCTGGTCTCTGATTCTCAGGAAGTGGCTGGGGTCTCCAGCAGATGGGTGTGTGGGCAGGGTGTGGGGACTGCAGTGTCTGCCTGTAGTCTTGGAAAAGGGGAGCCTTCCCGCAGGGCCCGCTGATTGGCAGGAAACTGGCGTCAAGTTGGTCAAGTCCTCCCAGAGTGTCCTGTGTCCTGCGGTGGGACCCAGGGGTCAATTGCCTCTCTGGCTATAACCCCAGGCACTCACCTCTGGTCCAGATGGGAGTTCTGGGGCGAATGGCTTGATTACATTTTAAAATGAGCTGCATAGGTACATTACCTTAAACAAGAGTAGAAACATATATAAAGTATGTTGTTACAAAAATAACCTCAATTTTGTATCAATATACAGAAATCTTTACCAACGTTGAACATTTATTTGAGACTAGTTGTTATTTAATTGTAGTCTCAACTATCTGCACTTTTATCCCATCATTTCTGTATTAATCCCCCTTTTTCACTTCAGAAAGAGACCCTTGAATTTAATTTCCTTTGTTTAGCTTTTTTCCTGGCCATGACTAATTACCACTTGTAACCAAACCCCAGAATGATGACAAACATCTATAGCCCATTGAATGACCCAAACCACCCACTACATCACCCCTTTGGAATATAGGCATCATTTTCTCTAGATTGCTTCCTGTTGTCTCGGGGTGCTATCGTTTTTAGGGGAACATGAGGAAGTTGAGATAATGGTCAAGTCCTGAGAGGACTAATTGTATCATTTGTTGTCCAGTCTCTGTTTAATGGGAGAGTGCAAGTGCAAGGTTTATCTTTAGTCTTGGCTGGAGTAGTCTGTGAGGCTGGACAATCTCAGCCAACACTCTTGAAGCTTATCTGGATGCAGAACTCTAAGTAAATTGCAAGACAGGCACTATGAGATTCTGGAACACTTGGGCCCCCCATTTTCATTGGTGTCTGGTTCCTTTGTTATGTAGACACAAACATTTTCAAAGGTTACATAAACATATCTGCATGAACACAAGTATGGTACATGTGGTGTACACAAGTCAGTTAATGTTTTTTTAACATATTCTATAAAATAAATTACTAATGTTCTTAGTAAGCCTAAACTATTTAATAGCGCTTTAATTTTGGGCATTACTATACTCATTACTACTATGAGAGCTGTTGCTGCATCTACTACTACCTTAGTATAACAGGTTTATACCACAGAACATGTTTATCAGCCTTCAACAAATGTGTCCTTGGTACTTATCACTCAAAAAAAAATGATAAAAACCTAGAGGATAGGGTAAAAGCTTTGGAAGAAGCAGTCTTATTAGTGGGTAATCAAATTCAAAACATTGATGTTAGATTGATAGTTTCCTATTATTCATTATTTATATGGATTTGTGTCACTCCTCTTCCATACAATGCTTCTAAGGTAACCTAGGCACAGGTTAAGGCCCACCTCCATGGGCTATGGAACAATTTTAAACTAGCTATAGACATGCAGTCTTTGCATCAACAAATCACAGCCATTAGTAGATCTCAAGTGGAGTCCACCTTGGCTCTGAGGTTACAAGCAGTTTTTAGAATGTCTTGCCTTTTCTTGTCTCTAAATAGAGCTTTTGGTGTACTATCCTTGATTTGGGAGTAATCCTGGGAGTTGTGCTTATTTTGATTATTGTCTTTCCAGTCATCTTACAGGAACTGAGAAATGCCTATTGCCACACAACACTCTTAAGTTAAAAAGCAAAAAAAAAAAAAAAAAAAAAAACACACAAAAAAAAGAAAGAAAAAGAAAAAGAAAGAAAGAAAAAGAAAAAGTGGGAGATGGCACAGCCATATCTGATGGGAATGATAAAAGTCCTAAGGCCAATACAACTATTTCACAAAGATCCAGCAAAGCTGAGCCACCTGATGGCTACTGTGTCATATTTGGTTTTCATCTCCACCTGTTGTATACCTGGAGGATTTTTTAATATTTGTACAATTTTGGGATATTGGATTGATGAAAATTTGTTATGAATCATTTACATCTCCTCCCAGGAGTACTGCTTCTAAGCTTCCCCAGGAAAGTCTTGAGTGTATTACCACTTCTGCTTTTATGGAGGTTTACTTATCTACTTGAAGATCTTGTTATGCTTTGGAGGTTGTGACACATAAAGAAACCAGAAGTCTCTTTATGGGGCTATGAGACACTCTTGAAACATCTGTTCCTATACTTACTGTAGGAGCCCACAACTGACTCAGTTTCCCAGTTTGAATCTGAAGTCTATTCTGAGTCAATAGAGTTCAAGCTTGTTTGCTCCAAGGCTGTGAGAAAGTTCTGATTAGCCCACAGAGTCTCCTTGAAGGGCTGTGAGAATGTCTTGATTAGCCCACAAGAAGGAACACACTATCTAGTTGGATGTAGGCTGCTGAAGCCAGCCAGAGGTATATTGAGATAGAAAATGAAACTGCCTGCTCCTTGACTCAAGGCAGGATAGATAGTGGTTGAATGCCTGTGATGTGCATTGTTCTACCTCTGTCCTTCAAAACTGTATATAAGCAGACTGTGAAATAAACTCGGCGCTGTCCAGCATTGACCGACAGACCACTTGACTCTTTTCTGTCTTCTTCATTGTCTCTTCAGTCTGCACACCTCTACCCAGCTACAGCTGACTGTCAGCAGGTCTGACAACTTACTTAGGGACAAGATATTCAAAAAGTCAACAAGATTCGGTGGACCAGAGGTGTTTGCCACAGATCAGTTTGCCTTTTCCCACTATATACTCAGACAGTTATGTTCCATGTACAGCAACAAAGTTGGATTAGTTAAAGTTGTCACTGGTCTACAGAGAGACTTATATTGATGAGCCAAGAATGGAGTGGAAAGATGATAAAACAATAGGATGGCAGGACTTCCTTTCTTAGAAAAGTTAGCTCATGCAGAGGCACTATGGTGTGTCATTTGATAAAGGAGCAAAAGAATGCCAGGATTAAACATATAAAATTCTATAAAAATACACAATATCAACATTGTATTGTGCCAAAATTTAAATAATAACTACAGTAGCTTTGGTCTGAAAACATTTCTTGGGCACTCTGACTATTAAGAGTTAATAATACACTGATTGGGACATGACAATATGCCCTAACTAGCTTGTAGATTTTGTTTGGGTCTAGCATCCTTGATGCAGCCATAGGTACCAGCCTGAATATGGGTTGTCATATGCCTCTAGATTGTTAATAATTGGGTTATGAGGTTAATGAGAAAAATGGTTATAAAAGATAACTGTCAATGTTGTCAAAACTTAAGAGAAAATGATTGGAAATGATAAATCTGTTCTGTTATAGTTTACCAATGATGATTAAAAGATGAGCAAAAGGAAATAAAGCACATGTCCAAAACCGAAAATGATATGATCTATGTTTTGGTATATCATGAATCTATCTATGCTCACTAAATTCTGTATAAGAAAAGAAGCACTATGCCTGCTAGTCAGTCAGGCTGCAAGTTTCTCACCATCACCATGGTAACAAGGACAACTGTAACTAAGCTATCTGATCTTCAACTCCATCAGAGACCTGAGAAAGATATAATATTACCTAAATAATTAGGAAGTGCAGAACAAACAACTTCCAAAACTATAGAAATGACAGAAACATTTGCCTTCCTGGACAGTCACCCAAGTTCCTCTGCCATGTTGCAGCACTGAACTCCACGTGTAGTGGATCTTTGTTTTGGGCAACCTGTGATGATATTTTATTTGTGCTGAAATAGGGTGATATTTTATTTGTGCTTTAATAAATAAAGCTTGCCTGGAGATCAGAGGAATAGGAGCAGTCATTATAAATAAACAAAGAATTCAGGCAATGGTAGTATGTAGTGGATAGCCATCCCAGCATTGGCCTGGAAGTTCCAACCCCCATTGAGGCTTCGGTAATGGTCACGCCCACAAGGCAGGGCAGAGGAGGAAGCAGAAGACCAAGGATCAGGAGGAGGTCTCTCTTTTGGTTCCGGGACCCTGGACACTGGAGGTAGACCAAGCAGAGTTCTTGCCAGACCCTGCAACCAACCTCTTCATTTGTAAGTTACCCCACAAAATAAACCTCCCTTTCAACTACGTGGAGTGGCCTTAATAATTTCACCAATAGTAGTACATGCCTTTAATCCTATCACTTGGCCTACCGGGATCTATCTGGATCTCTGGGAGTTCAAGGCCACACTGGAAACAGCCAGGTGTGGTGGCATACACCTGAAATTCCAACACTAGTTAACCATGGAGGTCTGGAGGTCTATACAGATAAAAGTGATAGAGCTGGGCTGGAAGAAGAAATGATGTATCTGGACAGAGAGAACAAATCAGATGTCAGAACAGCAAGACATATAGGCATGGATAGACAGGAAGTAACTCGTATTTGGAAACTGCTGAATTGGTGAGGTAAGGTTTGATTTGACTTTCCCTAATACCTTGATCTCTCTCAAGCTTTCACACCTATCTCAAAGTCTGTGTTTTTTAATTAATAAGACCATTTAGAAATTCATCTACAGCTACCAATTCACAAAATATGACAAAGAAACTTATTATTAATTTTGAAAGCTCAGTCTGTAGATTAGGCTTGTCCCTGCTGTGGATATCGCTCTGTGTAAATAAAGTTCTGATTGGCCAGTGGCCAGGCAGGAAGTATAGGCGGGACAAGAGAGAAGAGAATTCTGGGAAGTAGAAGGTTGGGGAGAGACACAGCCAGCCATCGCCATGAAAAGCAACATGTAAAGACACCGGTAAGCCACAAGCCATGTGGCAAAGTATAGACTAACAGAAATGGGTTAATTTAAGATAGAAGAAGTAGATAACAAGAAGCCTGCCACGGCCATACAGTTTGTAAGCAATATAAGTTTTTGTGTGGTTTTTTGGTTGGGTCTGAGTGACTGTGGGACTGGTGGGTAAGAGAGATTTGTCCTGACTAGGCCAGACAGGAAAACTCTAGCTACAAATGGCGCCCAACGTATTGGCAAGAATTTCCACCTAAAGCCTGAGAAAAAAGATTCTAAAACGGAGCTAAAAACAGCTTCCTAGTTGTCTCTCTCAAGTTAGCGGCAGTCTGCCGGTTTGAGCTACTATGGCGGGTTCCTGGCATGTGCGTCTGACCTGCAGTGTGGCAGGAATGAGGAATCTACAAGCGGCACTTTACTCTGCTGCATGGTGAATTTAGCCTTTGCTAGTTAAAAAAAAGGGGAAGGGGGTTTCTGGGCTATGCGCTGCTGTGATAGAACTGCTTCTGATAGTTGATGGTACACATGGCTCCCGACCCAGAGCTGGCAGTAAACTGTACCACTGCCATGTTGGGAAGCTGAGGTGGGTGGAGCCAGCAGCCACAGTGGTGTTTCAGTCTTACAAAGATGGATATTACACAGAGAATCTGGCAACTCCTCATTACTTCTTTCCAGAACTCTCTTTATCCAGAAGTCCCTCATATATCTCCTGCTTAGCTATTGACCATTTAGCTTTTAATTAAACCAACCACAGTGGTACATCTTCCCACCATGTAAAGGAATATTCTGCAACACCCCTTATGAGCCATGCTTAGTTGATTCTGTGGGCCCTGTACTCCTGGTGTTATCAAACCTCCTACAATCTCTCCTCCTTCTTTTGTGCAGGGTTCCCTAAACTGAAACTAATGTTTGGCTGTGGATATGTGTCTCTGCTTCCATCAGTTGCTGGATGGCATGCATCTGATGACAATTAAGCTAGGAAGAACTCTATGAGTATAGTAGAATCCCATTAGGAATCATTTCATTAATTTATTTTTTGCCAATAATGCTTTCTTCTACCCTGTGTCTCTGCATGGTCCAACCCCTGGTTCCTGAACAACCAGGCAATATTGGGCATGGGTTCCCTCTCTCACTCTTGTGGCTTGAACCTCAAACTGGATAAGTCATTGATTGGCCAGTCCCAGAAGCTCTGTGCCACCATTACCCCAGCACATGTTCCAGGCAGGATAAATTGTAAGTTGAAGGTTTTTGTTGTTGTTGTTGTTTGTTTGTTTTTGTTCTTTTATTTTTTCTGGATTGATGTCACAAATCCACCACTGTAAGCCTTAGTTGATTACAGAAGGTGGCCTGTTCAGGTTCCATATCCTCCATTACTAGTCTCCACTAAGTTCAGATTTGTATACTTCAGTGAATTTCCATTGCACTATGTTTCAACATCATCCTGAAATGCTCCCCAATATCAGTCATCTCACCCAGTACTCTCTCCCCAAGTCCCCACCTGATACCTCTTGTTCCCATTATAATCCATCCCCAATTCACCTGCAAAACCTATTTATTTATTTCCCCTTCCCAAGGAGATCCATGCATCTCATATTGAGACCCCTCCCCTTGTTGCCCTCTCTCAGTCTGTGGATTGTAAAATAGCTAATATCTACTTATAAGTGTATACATAACATGTTTGTCTTTCTGAGTTTGCTAATGCAGACCACTAAGATTCACTAATTTTTTTTCCTATTTCCATCCACTTGTCTGAATATTTTATGTCATTGTTTTTAACATTTGAACAATACTCCACTGTGTAACTGTACCTTATTTTATTTATTCCTTCTTTTGTTGAGGGGCATCTAGGTTGATTACAGTTTTTGAGTATTATCAAAATAGCTGCTATGAACAGAGTTGAGCAATTGTCCTTGTGGTAGGATGTCTTTGGGTATATGCCTAAGAATGGTATGGCTGGATCTTGAAGTACATTGATTTCCAATTTTCTGAGGAAATACCATATAGATTTCTACAGTGGCTTTCCAAGTATTCACTCCCACCAGCAATGGAGGAGTGTTCCCCTTTCTCCACATATTTTCCAGCATAAGCTGTCATTCATGTTTCTGATCTTAGCCATTCTGATGGGTGTAAGAAGGTATCTCAAAGTAGTTTTGATTTGTATTTCCCCAATGGCTAAGGATGTTGAACATTTAAGTGTTTCTTAGCCATTTTTATTGGATTATTTGATTTGTTAATGTTTAGTTTCTGGAGTTCTTTTTTTTTTCTTTTTGGTTTTTCAAGACAGGGTTTCTCTGTATAGTTTTGGTCCCTGTCTTGGATCTCACTCTGCATACTACTAGGCTGACCTTGAACTCACAGATATCTGCTTGGCTCTGCCTCCCAAGTACTGGAATTAAAGGTGTGTGCCACCTCTGCCTGGCTTTGAGTTCTTTATATATTCTGGATATCAGCCTTTTGTCAGATGTGGAGTTGGTAAAAATATTTTCCCATCCTTTAGGCTGCTATATTGTCCTATTGACAATGCCCTTTGCCTTACAGAAAATTTTCAACTTCATGAGGTCCTATTTATAATTGTTGATCTTAGTACCTGGAGCATTTGATGTTCTGTTCAGGAAGTTCTCTCCTGTGCTAATACATTCAAGGCTATGTCCCACTTTCCTTTCTGTTAGTTTAAGTTTATCTGGTGTTCTGTTGAGGTGTTTAATCCACTTGGACTTGAGTTTTGTATAGTCTGATAGACATGGAATAATTTGCATTATTCTACATGCTAGCATTCTTTTTAACCATACAAGTTGTCAAAGATGTTTTCTTTTTTCTATTGCTTACTTCTGGTTTCTTTATCCAACATCAGTTATTCATAGGTGTGCAGGTTTACATCTAGACCTTCAGTTTAACTCCATTGACCAGCATGTCTGCTTTTATGTCAATACTAGGTGTGTTTTATTGCTATTGCTCTGGAGTGTGGGTTGACATCAGGAATGTATTATCTCCAGAAGTTCTTTTATTATGCAGATTAATTTTAGCTGTCCTGTTTTCATTTGGGTGTTTTCCACATGAATTTGATTATTGTCTTTCCAAGAGGAAAATTATTTTAATTTTGAATTAAGTTTTAGTCATTATAAATTCAGAAACTTCATGTGTTATCAAATGTAATATTACACTCTCCCCCACACACAAACACTCACGTTAAATTACATAATGCCCTATGGGGTCATCTTCCAAGGTTTAAGAAGCTGAGATAAATATTACTGATTTCACGGTCCACTAGTATGTTCCTGCATGTTATAGAGTAAGCTCACACAGTTTTGCTGACATCTAATACTTAAAGAAACAACATCACCAAGAGAATGTTCTGAGAGCAAGAAGACATACTATCAGTCCTTCACATAGGGCTCAGCATCAGATTCAAGCCTTTCATATAGTTTTTGAATAATTAAAATTCAGAGAAAACAACTTCAGGAGATGTTGGAGGAGGAGGAAGGGGAATAGAAGGAGGAAGAAGGCAAAGACAAGAACAAGAATAACAGGAGGCAAGTGCTGAGTCCTGGAAAGTGCTTCTCGAGGTGCTCCAGAGTGGTAGCTCTTTATTCCCAACAGCTTAAAATTTAACTTTTTGAATTACCCTGACATCCTTTCTGAGGGAACTTAGAATCTAGGGGGGGTCTTCAAGTTAATAGTTTGGTCTTTAGGTATTGGACATGTGTTTTTGAAAAGTTCGTGTGTGAAGAGACCACCAATGATAATTAAATTCTACATTTTTGACCATCACAATGTCCCTATGAAGAATGTATTTGTACTATTACTCTGTATGTGTACAGAACACTTGCTGATACAGAGCCAAAAGATATACTTTTAGAAGTAAATAAAAACTCACAGCATAGCTAAAGAGAAAGTGATTATCCACTTCTCCATGAAATTCCCCTTGTAATTCACAAATCACTTTTTTCATGAATCAATATGTGTCATTAGAGTCTGAGTAGTCATAATAAAAGACAGGACATTCAAGATTAAGAAAAGACAGATTATCCATGAGTTTGCCTACTGATAATTTCATAATCCCTGTTTGAACTTGTTATCTTAGTGTTTCAAAGCCTGGGAAAATAAAATGCCAATATCACATTTACAAACTAATGTTAATTATTCAGTTTTCATAATTATAACACAGAACAGAAAGCTAATATAAAATTGAATGCAATGTTTTCTTGAAATTAAATTTCATCAGAGATAATGTATTAATTTTTAAAAACTGAAAACCCAGAAAAATAAATTGATTTACTTGTAAGTGTGCACATATTTGCTTTAGTATGAAACTTAACAATGTATATATATTCTCACACATATATTTTAATGAATCAAAAGAATAGTTTGTTTTGTGTAAATATTATTTGTCAAATAAGAATACATTGATTTATTTAACAAACTGTAAGTTGAATAAAAAATTAAATCCTTTGGATAATTATCTTAATTAAAAAAAGAATCATCTTAATTTATAAATGTTTTTAATAGCCACTTTAAAAATATTATCTATTTAAAATGAGTGTGCACATTGAAATATATTTAAAGTCTCTTTATTGTGACATACCAGAATTCACCACCAGATGGTGGTAGAAGATTAACTAATATTAACAGCCTGCTCACAGGTCAGAGCATGAACATGTTTAAAGGTTTGCTTTGTTCTGATCTTTCCTTCAAGTACAAACAATAAAAAATGGTTTTAGTCACATAAAGTTTGGCAGGCATGAGGGGGGAGTGATCCTGGGAATATATGGAGAAGGTAAAAAATAATATCAAAAGCATTCTATGAAAAATCTCAAAAAACTAATAAAAACATTTGAAAATATCAGAAATATTGTGTACGGTGTTTTAACTATTTTGTTTCTAAAGGTAGGACTGAATTTATTGTGATATAAAAGTTACTAAGGGTATAAATACTGTCTCACTTTGAATTGCATGTTATCTCTCTCACCCAACTTTATAGAGTATAGCTTCTTCCCAGGCAGTCTCTTTTTCCTGCTTTGTTTGTCTGTAAAAGTTCATTGATGCACTAAGTGATTAAAGGACATATATATGGATATCCATGTATACATGGATATATACAAATATAATTAAAGGATATATATGCATATATGTATATCATTTAATCATGCGTGTATATATGTACATATATACATATATTACCAATTTCTATTTTAATTCAAATTTACAAGTAAAAAACCCAATTAATACAAATGATCTACTTTCTAGTTTCTAATGAAAATGCTGAGACAATGCATATTAAAGTAAAATAGTACTTTTAAATATTTATGCTTAATAAGCTAGCTAAATGAGGACATGGCAAGAATTCCATTACTATGATTATTTAGTAGACAAAAGAAGGGTCTTGAAGTTAGTTTCTGTCCTATATGCAGAATACAGAATCTGAAATGTGTTTGTCTTCAGCAATGTTAATGCTCATGTCTTTCTCTCTTGTCTTGTTCCATCAATAC
This sequence comes from Onychomys torridus, assembly GCF_903995425.1. Classification (NCBI taxonomy): domain Eukaryota; kingdom Metazoa; phylum Chordata; class Mammalia; order Rodentia; family Cricetidae; genus Onychomys; species Onychomys torridus. Next base: position 84,781,480 of record NC_050451.1, on the reverse strand, counting down.
ACTCTGAACCTTTCAAGATAACACAAGGATTGAGTTTCATCCTTTGGTTGCTGAAGTAATGTCCCTTGATCATTTCAAAATTTAAATCAGTTAACTAATATATAAACTATTGACCTTTGAACTTGAGTGCATTTGATAAATTATCGCATGATTAAAAGCACAGTAACTCCCATGCATTGTCCATATTTTCAGAAAGATCTAATGAAGTATTGTCTGCCTTTCTGATGTCTATTTGCTTAATGCAGAGTGGTATATGCTCCACTTCAACTGAGGAAATGTGTCCAGTTTCTCAAACTCTTATTACTAAATTTTGATTTTATACAAAAAATTCCCATTATCACCAGTTATCATTTATTGTCACAGCAGTGGAATTTAACATTGTTGCTTGCTTTTTCTTTTCTTTTCTTTTTTTGTTTCTTTTCTTTTTTTTTTTTAATTTTTGAGGTAGGGTTTCTCTGTGTATTTTTGGTGCCTGTCCTGGATCTCACTCTATTGACTAGGCTGAACTTGAACTAACGGAGATCTGCCTGGCTCTGCCTCCCCAGTGCTGGGATTAAAGGCATACCCAACCACCTGGCTGCTTTTTCTTAATTGTGTAAAAATATTAGAAAGTGAGAAAAATTGTGCCCCTAAATTTTCATATCTAAAGACACAATATAATCAATTGCTTCAAAATTTCATTTTACATCTTGCTGCACAGCTTCCTGATATGAATAAACAAGTAGAAAATTCCTACCTCCTCACCTACTCCTAGGACTATGAGACAACAGAAATGAATTCTGATCTATTTGGGGGAGGGTGGATTTTTTTTTAAACAAAAGTGAACAAGATAGAGGAAATCTAGTAAAAGGTGAAAACATTGAAGAGTTAAAAAATGGTAAAACTCCAAAAGAAAGACTCTGGTGATTCAGATAAAGGATTTGTAATTATTGATCAAAAGAGGATTAATGTCTTTCCTTAGATGCCCTTGCAGAAGAAGGTATTGTAGCTCTACATAGAACCAAACAAAGAAGCATGGAGAGGCTGGCCATTGCTTGCCATGGTGGTATAACTGAATGCTTTTGATGACCTATATCCTGATGGTTTGAAACTATCAGGGCTTGTCTAAAAATATATGCTGGGCAAAAAGAAGTTCACCTTATTAATAAATGAACAACTCCCATTTTATCCCCCCCCCCTCTTTTATTTTTGCTCAAGGAACCAAATAAAAACACACTGATTCAAATCAAGAATACGATGGTAGATGTCTTGAGGGCTGTCCAAATTCGTTTGATGATGGCTATGTTGTTCCAAGCTCTGGCACAGCAGAAGGGGCAATGGGAGAAGCTCTGATTAATTGAGCCCAGTGTGAAGGGCTTACGTGGAGTCCAGGCTTTTGCAGATGCCTGGATCATTATTCCCAAGGCTCTTGCACATAAGTTTGTTTTTAACCTCATGGTAATGACAAAGTTCAAGCTGATCCTTCAGAACCAGGTCCAATTGTAGGTGTAGATTTGAACACAGGTGAGCCAATGGTAGCAGCAGAAATGGGGGTGTGGGATAACCATTGTCAAAGGAAATCACTGCTTCATTCCTGTACTGTGATTGCCACCAACATTCTTCTGTCTGATAAAAGCATAAGACCCAGAATATTCTCCCTGAAAAGTTGAAGAAGTCTTCCTTGCCTGAATCTGTAATACTAAACAATGATGCAGGGAAAAACCTCCTTTATGTCCAAGGCTCTAGTGATTTCTGAAAGGAATTTGCTCTCCCTGTATGAATAAAAAAAAAGGGGGGGGGGAGAAGTTATTTAGACCTATTCAATTTATAATCCTGTGAAATCTTACAATTTTGGTTTGTATGAATGTGTACATAAAGCAGTTCTTCTTTAACCCACTGAACAGGATGACTTCTGTGCAGTGATACAAATTATATACTAATGTAAAATGCTGTCTATCCCATTCATCAAGTGTTACTTCAAAAATTATAAAGGTTTAATAATTTCTCCTAAATGAGGCACTGTGGTTGATGGCTGTAATCCTGAACTTCAGAAATTAAGTCAGGAAGATCAGGATATTCTGAGCCATCTAAGACTACAGGAGACCCTGGCTTAAAAATATATTTACTTTTCTTACAGATACATTTTAAATTAGGCAGCCAACTCTCTATTAAACATCTAAATTTATAGCTAGTTTAAAATACAACTGGGTAATGTATAGTGTTCATAGAGACTCTAATGAATAATTAGGAGTGAAGCTACTGCATCTTTCATACTTTTGAAATAACTGCTATAATGCTAGCCTAAGGAAAGTTATACTAGGTCTCACGTCGAGGCAGGGGCAGGAGGATCACAGCCCAACCCATTCAGAAAATTTGAGAACACTAGATGCAGAAATAGATACAAATGTAATGGCCATAATAGGACAGCTGAAGAACAAGGATGCAAGTGAGACACAAGATGTTTAGACGATTTTCAAGCCTTTAAACTCCATGCATCTAAATAATACCTGTCATGAGCCATCTCATGTCATCTTTTTATCATCTAAATATTCTCTCTTAATTTTTATTTGTTTGTTTTTATGTGTTTGATTATATATACAGTCTTCACAAGTGGAGTGTTGGGGGCGTCTTAATAGTCTACAGTGAGTGAAATACAACATTGAAAACTGAAAAAAAAAATCTATTGATAGAAATCAGGGATTTAAAAGAGTGTCTCAATATGTCTGGGGTCCTTGAACTCTTTGGAGAATGTTGCTGGTACTCACTTTCATTTCAAGTAAGATCCACAAATACAACCAGTATATTTCTGAAAGATTGTGGCTTGATTCCTATATATGCAAGTATAGTGGACAATTTTATAGCCTATAGAATCTATAAGGACCTCAAACTCTCCCTAAATATATCTGCATTTGAAATATATTCTACCTAATCCTTTTATGGTTCAAATATTACTTAAAAATTGCTGCACTCAATGGAAAACATAAAGCTAATTTTTTCTCCTTTTTATTTATTATATTTGTGTTTTAATTTTACACATCAGCCATGGGTTCCCCTGTCCTCCCCCACCTCCCGCCCCCCCCCCCCATCTTCCCCTCAGCCCCTACCCTCCATTCCCATCTCCTCCAGGACCAAGACTCCAGGAGTCCATTTGTCGAGAAAGAGGACAGACTGTAAGAGTGTGAATTGTTGAGACCAAGATTGGAAAAGCACAGGGACAAACAGCCAAACTAATGGAAACACATGAACTATGAACCAAAAGCTGTGGAGCCCACAACTGGATCAGGCACTCTGGATAAGTGAGACAATTGAATAGCTTGAACTGTTTGGGAGGCATCCAGGCAGTGGGACCCAGACCTGTCCTTAGTGCTTAAAGCTAATTTTAAATCTATAGTATAGATGACATATAATAGCAAAAATGGCATATAGTATTATATGTAATAAATATATAAATATCCTTTCTTAAAAAAGTGATGCCACATTGGGATGTATAGTTTTATGTCAAAGTCATCTAAGAGGAGTGAACCTCATCTGAGAAAATGTCTCTGTAAGTTGCAGCTGTAGGGCATTTTTCTTAAGGATTGATGGGGGGTGGGCAAGCCTATTGTGGGTGATACCATCCATGGGATAGTGTCCCTAGTTTCTAGAAGAAAGCAGGCTGAGAAAGCAATGATAGAGAAAGCCAGCAAGCAGCACCCCTCCATGTCCTTTGCATCAGCTCCTTCGCCCCCCATCCCCCCAGGATTCCAGCCCTGGTTGAGATCCTTTCTGGATTTCCTCTGATGATGAACAGTGCTGCGGAAGCATAAGCTGTATACACCTTGTCCTCCCACCTCTGGTTTCCTCGGGATGTTTCAGTAATGGTAACCCTTCCTAGGACACACCTCATGAAAACGAGAGATTCCAATCACCTCTAAATGATATATTGTGTTTCTTTCATCTTAGTGTCGCTCTGAAATTTTGCAAACGATTTCCCTTATGCATTCTGACCTAAACATACAGAGAACAGCTAGGTACATCTCCCTTGTCACTATGATGCCATCGATAATCACACCTTCAAGAGCTTTCTGTTTTTATTTTTGGAATCCAGAACATTTTAAACTTTTACAAAAATATTTACAATTTGTATAACAGTTATTTACTCTCAAAACTTATTAATGCTTCTTTTCTAAACTTAGATGTTAAATCCTTTGGCTATTAAAAGCACTGTTTGTGTTAAATAATTCTAATTATATAATGTTTTGCAACATGACTACTAATTTAATTGTCACCTTCCTAATTCACACTGTGGTTTTCTAGCATTGAACCTAACATATGACATGCATAAATGGTGAATAAGAAATTAAAGTACAAGGAGAGTACACAATAAAGGAGAGTAATACCACAAAATATGAGTTAAGCATTTGTGAAAATATAAATATTCAACAATTCATATTGAGTATATTGGATAGTTCATATTAGATATATGGACTCTTGTGCCTAATCGCCTTGTTACAGTATTATTGGCTAGAGTAAGCTCCTTAATTATTCCTTATTGATGAAAAGAGCTTATCATTATATTATTCTAAAGGTTGTTTCCAGAGAAACACAAATTAATAAACGATGTTGAAGAATGTGATGCATAACTTCTCCATTCTTCTGACACCCATACCTTTCCTTCAGACTTACCTTCTCCAAACACTGACTTTACACACTTCTCTGTCTTCCGATGCCACTGATTCCCAGATCTAAACAGATTTTTAAAAAGCAAAGGAAGTAAAAATTCATGCAGCTTCCTGAAACATGTCAGGAGAAGTTAGTGAAAGTGCTTGTGGCAAAAAAGGAAGAAAATATGGTACATATACACAATGGAGTACTAATCAGGTGAGAAAAACAGTGACATCATGAGGTTTGCAGGCAAATGGATGGATCTAGAAAAAATCATCCTGAGTGAGGTAACCCAGACTCAGAAAGACAAACATAGTATGTACTCACTCATAGGAGGATACTAGGTTTAAAACAAAGATGACTAGCCTGCTACACAACTCCAGGGAGGCTACCTAGAAAACAGGACCCTAGGAGAGACACAGGGATTGCCCAATGACAGAGAAATGGATGAGATCTACATGAACAACCTGGAAGACAGTGGGAGTAATGAAAGGCAAGGTTCAAAGGAAAGAAAGCTTAGGGGAACAGGAGATCCCAGCTGGATCAAAAACAGAAAGGGAGAACAAGGAATAACAGACCACGATAAATGAAGACCACATGAGATCAGGAATAGGCAGAGTGCTGGAGAAGTCCCCTTAAATCCACAATGATACATCCACTGTAGACTGCTGGCAATAGAAGAGAGAAAGCCTGATCTGACCTAGTCTGGTGATCAGACGGCCAAACACCCTAACAGTCGTGCTGGAACTCTCATCCAATAACTGATGGAAGTGGATGCAGAGATCCTCAGCCAGGCCCCAGGTGGACCTCCAGGTGTCCAATTGTGGAGAAAGAGGAGGGACTGTAAGAGCGTGAATTGTTGAGCCCAAGATTAGAAAAAGCACAGGGACAAATAGCCAAATGAATGGAAGCACATGAATTATGAACCAAAGTCTGTGGAGCCCCCAGCTGGATCAGGCCCTCTGAATAAGTGAGACAATTGAATAGCTTGAACTGTTTGGGAGGCACCCAGGCTGTGGGACCTGGACCTGTCCTTAGTGCAGGAGCTGGCTGTTTGGAACCTTGGGCTTTCACAGGGACACTTTGCTCAGCCTGGAAGGAGTGGACTGGACCTGCCTGTACTGAATCCACCAGGTTTAAATGAATCCCCCAGGGGTGTCTTGGCCCTGGAGGAGATGGGAATAGAGGGGAGGGGCTGGGGGAAGGTGCAGGTGAGGCAGGAGGGCGGAGGACAGGGGAGCTCATGGCTGATGTGTAAAATTAAAACACAAATATAATAATAAAAAATGCAAAAAAAGAGAAATGAATTGTATGATTTACCTAATAGAAGAATGGCTTCTTTACTTACACTTCACTTACAATTGCTAACACCAGACTCTGAGTGTCATGGACTTCAGTGCCATAGACTTGGGGGCCAAATAACATTATGCAAGCACATAATTAATAAACTTCAAATTTAAAACTTAGGTTCAGCATTTCTTTTTAAGTCCTTGACTCCATTTTCTTTAAGTATCAGAACACAAACCTCCTAATTCTAACCTAACCCTTTCACATCAGGTAAATGTGAGACACAGAATGGCCAAAATTGGGAAAGATCAACTGTTTTAATTTCTATATGCTTATATAGCTTATAGCAGTTTACCTAAATTTCTAAACACATATAATCTATACCTAGGGAATGAGAAGTTCCCTCTCCTCTGCCATGCTCACTATTTGTAATTTGTTATAGTGCAGCTTCCAAAAGCAATGTCCATTACACACTTCTCAGTGCTCTGTCTTTTAACTAAATTTACACTTGGACTTTTGACCATTTGACCCTTTGCATCTAATTGACTTAAGTACCAATCTAGAGAGGTCTCTATAAAAGAGGTTTAAGAGTTTAAGATCTGGAGGGTTATAAATAAGATGAGTGCTGCCCTCTGAGGGGCAGTAAGAAAAATCTTTTTAATTCTCTACATTTGGTGATCTTTGATCCTGTGCTTTCAAAGGAAGTGCTAGCAAACAGAGGTCGGGCTTCCAACTTGCCATTAAAATAGACCCACTGACCACATTAATATTTCATTAGCATGCATTGCTACCTATTATAAGTATATACCATTCAGTGTGATGAAAATGATTTTTCAAGTGACTTTTAGAGAGAGGCATATAGAATTGTTCTGATTTTTTTCAAAAATGTTGTTTCTATTTCCTTTTGGGCTTGATGATAACACATTAAGCTCCACCTTTAAAACAAGATATATTTGATACTTGAATGAGAACAATACTGCTAAGATAAAAATCCAAGTTCTAGAAGGAGATTGCCTTCTTGATGCAAAATATTAAAGGCTTTCTTTTCAAATATTAAAATTGAAGTAGGTTTCTAGTATCACATGTAAAGCCATTCTGGGATGCTCATTTTCAAAAGGAGATGTACTAAAAATGATTTCTGAGACTGTCAGCCTCCATTATCAAGTTTTAATCATTAAAACCAGTGTTCAGAAACTGCTTAGAATTTTTATAATAATGCATTTACGCTTGAAAGAAAATTAAAATGATAATTATTCAATAAGATAGGTAGATTTTTCAATAAAATGCACCACTGCAAATAACTTAAAAGGGGTGGGGCTTAACATTGAAATTCTAAAAAAGTGGATGACAAGGTGGCTTATCTCTTGATGGCCCCGACATCCAAACCTAAAAATTGAATTTGATTCCTGGGACCTATGGAGTAAAATAAGGTAAAATCCTCCTATTAATAGTTTCCTGACACCCACAATCAAACCTTTGCATATTCAGCCCCACACTTATACACATACACACAGTAAAGACTTTTGTTGTAAAAAACTTCAGTTGTAAAGTGCATGACATCAAATAAAATTTCTACAAATTGAAGTTTGCCATGGTCAAATGATTATAGCTCAGTCTAGATACTATCCATACAAAGTTGAATGACAGCTATCTTTTAATTAAATTTTTAAAATTTATTTTACATACCGACCACAGTTTCCTTTCCCTACGCTCCTTCAGTTCCCTTTACACACTTCTGCTCTTACCTTCTGCCCAACATCTCCATTCAGAAAAGAGTAGGCCTCCCAGAGTAGTCAACAAAGCATGAAAAGTCAACTTGAGACAGGACCAAGCTTCTGCCCCTGTATCAAGGTTGAGGCAGGCAACCCAGGATGGGGAATGGGTTCCCAAAAGTCAGCTCAAGTGCCAGGGATAGGTCCTGATACCACTGCTAGGAGTCCTACAAACAGATAAAGCTACACAATTGTCAGATACATGTAGAGGGCCTAGGCCAGTCCCATAAAGACTCCCTAGTTGTGGGTCTAGAGTTGATGATCTTCCACCAGCTCAGGTCAGCTGTCTCTGTGGGTTCTTATGTAATTACCTTGACCCTCCTGCCTCTTACCATCCTTCCTTTCTCTCTTCAACAAGACTCCCAGAGCTCAGCCCAGTGCTTGGCTATGGATCTCTGCATCTGCTTCAACCAGTTAATGAATGAACGCTCTCTGATGACAATTAGTATAATCACTAATCTGATTATAGGAGAAGCCAGTTCAAGTGCCTTCTGCACTATTTCTAGGAGTCTTAGCTGGAGTCATCCTTGTGGAGTCATGGAAGTTTCCCTGGCACCAGGTTTCTCCCTAATCCAAAATGGCGTCCCCCATCAAGATATCACTTTGATTATTCTCCTCATCCATGCTGGCCCTGTACCCTACCAATCTGATCTCTCATGTCTGCACCCTTCCCACTTCCCACTCCCTCACCCCCAGTTTACTCAAGACATTTCTTCTATTTCCCCTTCTCAGGGAAATCTGTGTCTCTTTGGAACCTCCTTATTACCTAGCTTCTCTGGTGCTGTGTATTGGAACCTGGCTATCCTTTACTTTACAGCTAATATCTACTTATGAGTGAGTTCATAACATGTTTGTCTTTCTGATTCTGGATTCTTCACTCAGGATCATTTTTTTCTAGTTCCATTCATTTGCATGCAAATTTCATGATGTCGTTGGTTTTTTTTTTTTTTTTTTTTTTTTTTTTTTTTTTTTTTTTTTTTTTTTTTTTCTGCTGTGTAATTTTCCATTTTATAGATGAACCACATTTTCTTATCCATTCTTCTGTTCAGGGGCAGGGGGCATCTATTTTGTTTCCATGATCTGGCTATTATGAACAATGCTGCTATGAAGATAGTTGAGCAAGTGTCCTTGTTTTATGATTGAGCATACACCTTTGAATATATGCCCAAGATTGGTGTCATTTAATCTTGAGTTAGATTGATTGCCAATTTTCTTGATTCTCTATGTTTAGTGTTGTGATTTTTATGTGATGAGGGGAATTTTTTTTTTTTAGGTCCAGCCCATTTGGTGTTCTGTAAGCTAATTGCACCTTTATAGGCATGTCCTACTTTAGGTTGGGAAAGTTTAATTTTGTGATTTTCTTGGATATATTTTCTGTGCCTTTGAGCTGAGATTCTTCTTCTATCACTATTATTCTTAGGTTTTGGTCTTTTCATGTTATCCCGGATTTCCTGGATGTTTTGTGTTAGGAATTAATTGGATTTAACGTTTTCTTTGACCAATTAATTATTTCCTCTATCATATCTTCAATGCCTGAGATTCTCTCTTCCATGTTGTGTGTTCTGCTGGAGATGCTTGCATCTGTAGTTCCTGTTCACTTGCCAAGATTTTCTATATCCAGAATTCCCTTGTTTGTATTTTTTATTGCTTCAGTTTTAATATCCAAGTTTTGAACCATTATTCACCTGTTTGAATGTTTTTTCTTGACTTTCATGGTCTTATTTTTAGGGATATATTGATTTCTTCCAATTTTTCGTTTGTCTTTTCTAATTGTCAAACAAGGGTTGTTGCACATAGATTTAAAAAATGAGAAAAAAGAAATGAGGAGAAGGAAGGAGAAAGGGAATGTTTCATAAACTATATATTTTGGGGGCTGGAGTAATGGCACAGAGGTTAAGAGCACATGTTCTTACAGATGATTTGTGTATGAATTCAGATGAAATCAGAGCTGTGTATGAAACCATAACATATGCTGGGTGACACAAAACCACCTGCAAAATTAGCTAAATGGGACCCTAATGCCATCTTCTGGACTCCATGTGTATGAGCACTCATGTGTAATATACTCACACGTGTACACATAATTTAAAATAAATATATACATTTTTATTCAAGTAATAATGAAGGCAATATGATAATTCTAGGAAGTAATTTTATATGAAATTAAATTAGAAAGGTTATTGAATATTCAGGAGACTAACAGAGAATACCCTTTATTCAAATAACATTCAAACAGAATACATTATGTTTAGAATGCTTATAAAATGCCTTGTCCATTATATTTGGAGTGAGAAAACACATCAGTCCTTAATCTGCATTTCTAGTTAGAAATATAGCCTCATTAGAAGTCTTGGTCTAGGCTGATTTCTGAAAGATAAAAAAGTCAAATTTAGAAGTGCAAAGTCCCCGGTAGTGGTAGCATAAGCCTTTAATCCAAGCACTTGGGAGGCAGAGCCAGGTGCATCTCTGTGAGTTCAGGGCCAACCTGGGCTACAGAGTCAGTTCCAGGAAAGGTGCAAAGCTACACATAGAAACCTGTCTTGAAAAAACAGAAAAAAAAAAAAAAGAAGTGCAAAGTCAGAAAGATGAAAGCAGAGGAGCAAAGCTTCTAGAAAAAAATCAATGCCTGATAACCAGAGAAGGTGTTGTGTTTCAGTATTTTTCAATATTTGCTTTGTTCTGCAAACAAAAAGACAGCAAGACAACTGATTTGTTTTATCTACTGACACCTATCTTTATAGTGAACTTTGCCATATTTACATTACAGAAATGCAGAAATCTATCTACCTATCTTCCTACAGACATTGATATTCAAACAACTATAGAGATACATAATTCAGCATAAATGGTGACAAAAATATGAGTTTTGTATATATTTATGTAAATAGATAAAATATAGTGAGCTATTTTGGTTGTGATAAAGGAAAGAAAATATTAAATTTCTAAATTTGCATTGCTTTAGGTAGCAGTTTCTCTTCTGAAATGTATTCCTTCTGGTGTATCTAAAATCATTGATATCACTGTATGCACAGTAAGAAGGCCCATGTGTGAATTTTTCAGAGTTTTGTTGCTTTACAGCTTATTATACTCCATCAGGGCTATTGTGAGAGTGTTTTTTGACCTAAGGCTACATCCAACCTCTGCTATCCAAGACCAATAGAATTAGACAATTAAGAACATTAGTATACTTGATAGTCATGTCTGTGGGAATAGTAATAGGTTTCAGATGATTAATAGCAGGAGGAGAATTTTATAATGGGACATCTGCAGGATAACCATTAAGCATATTAGTCATGATAATTTTATTTGTGGTTCTTATAACAGAACCCTCAATATTTATCAAATAATTGTCACTGACCAATATCTATTTGAAAACTCTTTCCTCTGTGGAAATGTGTTATAGAAGGAGATCATTGGTGTTTAGAATATGAGTATTTAAGCATAACAGAATTGAAGATTTCAGTAATACGATAAATTCAATTCACCTGCATTGTGAGTTGTACAGAATTTTAAACAGAATCCAATATAGTTAATTAGCTAAATAATATTGTCCATCCAAATAAAACTATATAAATGTATGCATCCTTATAAATACTGAAAGAATCAGTATTTTTTAAGTTTTCAGATGATTTGGATAAATAAATTATATTTTTAAGTTGATTTGGGTTTCTTTTGAACTTACGGATACAGGGAATAACTCCACTGAATTTGTTTGGTTAGTCTTTGTGGTGCTGGGAATTAAACTACAGGTCCCACACATTCTGAGTAAATGTCTTGCTGCTGCTCTGAATCGCCACCACTGTAATATTAAATTTAAAGATATGCACTTTATATGATAGTTTCAAATTCAGTGGTGTCTGCTAGGAGGCACCCCACATGAGAGAAACCTCAATTTCCATCTATACTAAATAATAGCTAATCAATGAATTACATGTATTGATCTACACTCCAAGGGTCTATCTTTAGTTTCATTATACACTTCCCATTTCTCATCGTTAGGAATCTTCTAAGATGTAAAAATGATGATGATGTACACAATCTTTCTTTATCTTTGTTCTTTTTTAAATTATTTCTTTGATTTTGGGGGGTTTTAACTATATCATCTCCCCCTTCCCTTTCTCTCTAAACCCTTCAATTTACTCATATTTGTACTTTTTCACATTCATGGCATCTTTTATTAATTGTTGCTACTTTTATCCATACATATTCCTAAATATGTAATATAACCTGTTCAGTCTGTAAGATGTTACTTGTATGTTTATGTTTGGAGGATTAACCATTTGTTATTGGATAAAAATCAGTGTGTTCATCCTTGGCAAAGCCACGGGTTCCCCTGTCCTCCTCCCTCCCGCCCCCACCCCTACCTTTCCCCCAGCCCCTCCCTTCTATTCATCTCCTCCAGGGTCAAGACTCCCCTGGGGATTCATTTAAAGCTGGTGGATTCAGTACAGGCAGGTCCAGTACCCTCCTTCCATGCTGAGCAAAGTGTCCCTGCATAAGCTCCAGGCTCCAAACAGCCAGCTCAGGCACTAAGGACAGGTCTAGGTCCCACAGCCTGGGTGCCTCCCAAACAGTTCAAGCTAATCAATTGGCTCACTTAACCAGAGGGCCTGATTCAGTTGGGGTCTCCACAGCTTTTGGTTCGTAATTCATGTGTTTCCATTAGTTTGGCTATTTGTCCCTGTTCTTTTTGAGGGAAAGAGAGCTTAGGGGAGCAAAGTGATAGAGAGGTCCCCAGAAATCCACAATGATACATCCACTGTAGACTGCTGGCAATGGTCGAGAGACAGCCTGATCTTACCTAGTCTGGTGATCAGATGGCCAAACACCCTAACTGTCCAGCTGGAACTCTCATCCAATAACTGATAGAAGTGGATGCAGAGATCCTCAGCCAGGCCCCAGGTGGAGCTCCAGGAGTCCAATTGTGGAGAAAGAGGAGGGAATGTAAGAGTGTGAGACCAAGCTTGGAAAAAGCACAGGGACAAATAGCCACACTAATGTTTTAGTTTTTAATCTCACTTCAAGTGTAGATGTATGGCTTTCTTATAGGGAGTATGTATACCTTTCCACAATATCAATGGATCATTTAGATGAGATACATGAACCAGTGAAAACCTTTCGATGATGGAAATTGGGAAATTTGTTTCTGTGGTTGAAGAAAAGTGTAGGTTATATTGAGGAACACACACACACACACACACACACACACACACACATATGCATGTACTGGGTCATTTCATGTGTCAACTTAACACAAGATAGAGTCATCAGAGGAAGAAGCCTCAGCTGAGGAAATGCTTCCTTGAGATCCAGCTTTAAGGCATTTCTCACTTGATCAATGGGGGATGGCTGAGGCCATAGTAGGTGGTGCCATTCCTGGGCTACTGGTCCTGGGTTTTATAAGAAGGTAGGCTGGACAAGCCATGGCATGCAAGCCAGTAAGCAGCTCCCCTCCATGTCCTCTGCATCAGCTCCTGCCTCCAGAATCTTGCCCTGTTTGATTTCCTGTCCTGACATTTTTCAGTGATGAACAGCAATGATGAAGTTTAAGCCAAATAAACCCATTTCTCCCCAACTTTTTTTTTGGTCATTGAGTTTTATTGCACCAACAGAAACCCCAACTAAGACAAACTGGTAGCAGTAGTGGGGTATTGCTGTGGCAGACCTATCTATTGTTTTGGGAGGATTGTGGAAAGACTTTGGAACTTTGGACTAGAAAAGCTATTGAGTGTTGAGACGTAGGTGGGATATTCTCTGAGATCTTAGAAGATAAGAATATTGAGAGAAGTGCAAAGGATGGAGACCTGGCTTGCAAAGTGTCAGAGGGAAATTTAAAGACTCTATCTGGGCCATTTGAATATTTTGAATAACCAGTTCTGGTTAGCTGGGACTGAAGAATCAGCTGTGATTAACAAGATACCTGAACTACTAAAGCACCATTTTGCTTTGCTTAGTTACTTGATGCTGGTCGCCTGGCATTAAGAAATTAGTGTTGATTAAGAAGAGACTAGCAGGCTTTTTGGAGTCCACCACCTATTATGGGACACCTCAGCTCAGCCTTGAGGCAGGGGAAGGGGCTTGGGCCTGCCTCTACTAAATGTACCTACCTCCCCATGGGAGGCCTTACATTCTTGTAGGAGGGAATGAGGGTGGGTTGGGAGGGGGAGGTTGGAGTGGCAGGAGGAGGGAAGAGGGGAAACTTTGATTGGTATGTAAATGAGTAAAACTTTTTCCTAATTAAAAAAAGAAAGAGAAAAATCATAGCCTTAAAAAGAAAAGGAAAAAAAAAAAGAAGAAGAAGAAGAGACCAATATCACTGAAGTGAAATCTTCACAGAAGTGGTTCCTGAGAGTAAAGAGCCATGTTCCAGAAGTGGCCAAAGTTGTACCTTGTGCTGGTAGCCGGACTTGGGAATGTGCAAGTGTCACTCACATGGTACTGGTTTTAAAGGCACGAAGGGGTCATGGAGAGCAACTGTGGCTTGGCACTGTGAGAGGCCATGAAAGGCCACTGGTGAAGGTGCAGCCTCAGTGGCAGTTGAAGACCCAGGGCTGAAAGGGTCATGCAGAGAAGTTGAGGCTTGACACTGTGAAGAGAGCCTATTCAGGAATGTGCACCCGAGCTGCAGCAAGGGACCCCAGCATTATGGAAATGCCAGTATCATTGGACGTAGCAGAATAGTAGCATCACTGTAGTGGAGCCAGCTGTTGCCTAGAAGACACGCTGTGTGTGCTTCAGAGGGCAGAGCTGGAGAAATGACCTAAGCTCTTAGGAGGAGTCCAGCAGATCGTGAGTGGATCCCAGATACTGGATGGCTGAAATTTTATCTTGCTTTGATTGTAAGTGTGCCCTGATTTTTCTCTCTTAAAGTAAGAAAGTTTTTTACTTGATATTACAGTTGAGAGACTTTGAATTTTAAGAATTTTAAAGAGATTGGCTATTTTAAAAGGACTAAATTTTAATGTGTTTGAGTTTGTAAATACTGTAGGACTTTTAAAGTTGCTTAAGATCTTGCAGTTGAATAAGAAAGGAAGCGTGTGGCTTAAGAGCGATGTGTTTGTGTGTCAAGTTTTGTGGGTCAACTTGAAACAAGTTAGAGTCATCGGAGGAAGGAGACCCAGCTGAGGAAATGCCTCCCTGAGATTCAGCTTTAAAGCATTTTCTCATTTAGTGCTCAATGGGGGAGGGCCCAGCCCATGGTGGGTGGTGCCTTCCCTGGGCTACTGCTCCTGGGTTCCAGAAGAAGTTGAACTGAGAAAACCATATGAAGCAAGCCAATAAGCAGCTCCCCTCCATGTTCTCTGCATCAGCTCCTGCTGTTTGATCTCTTGTCCTGACTTTCTTCCGTGATGAACAGCAGTGCTAAAGTGGAAGCCAAATAAACCCCTTTCTTCCCAACTTGCTTTTGGGTCATGGTGTTTCATCACAGCAATAGAATCACTTTAACAACAATTAATGAAAAAGTGAATCATTAATTTGAAAGAGATTAAAAAAAGGGTTCAATTTGATGGTACAAGGAGAGCATATAAAGAGGATTTTGAGAGAGGAAGGGAAAGAAGAAATACTGTAATTATATTATAATCTCAGAAACCCCACATACACTCTTTTTTCTTTTTTCAGTTTCTTAAAAATTTTATTATCTTTTACTTTATTATTATATAATTTTTATTAAGAGATTTCCTATTCATTTTACACACCAAGCACAGATTCCCCTGTCCTCCTTCCTCCAGCTCCCCAGCCTTGCCCCCAACCTACCCCCTGTGACTTATACTTTTAAGAATAAAAAACAAAACACTCTGATCTAAGTCAAGGATGACAAGAATATCCTCACAGCATTAATCTGAGAAATCAGTATCTGTATTACACTGAGTGATGTCTTCCCCTTTGAGAAAACAACTTCAGAGTTACATATTTGAAGAGGAAACATTGGAAATGTCATATATATATATTTTATTATTTTCTGTACAGAAATGAGATGTTAATAGAATGAAGAGATAGCATACAGAATGGAAGAAAGTCTTTGCAGAAGATAGATGCTTAGAATATCAAAGAATTAAAAAAATCAAATAAACCAATAAATGTATTAATGGAGTGAGCAGACAAATCACAAATGAATGAATACAAATGTCTAACATATATGAAAATATGTCCAATCTAAATCCTCATGAGAGAAAGACATATGAAGAGACATTATGATTTCATCTTACTCTAATCAGGATTTATTCAAGACAACAGCAGTAACAAATGCTCATGCAGATGTGGTCCAAAGGAAACCCTTGTGCATTGCTTGTGGGACTGTAAAGTTGTTTAGCCTCTGTGGATATTAGCATGGACATTTCTCATAAACTTAGTTATTGGCCCAGGTCCTGCATTCCTATCTAAAGGATTCCAATTTGAATATCATAAAGATAATTATAAATGAGTACTGATGATGAATCTATGTTCAATAGCTAAGTTTCAAAACTAACCTGGGAGTCTAATAACAGAGAAATGAATAACAAAAATGGGACACATATAAATAATGGAATTCTCTTCTGTTACAAAGATTTATGTTGTGTTGTTTGAGAGAACATATATAAAATAGACATAATTTTATTAAGTGAATTAAGCCAGTCTTACTCATAAAAACCTGCCATATGTTTTCTCTAATTTGTGGTTCCTAGATTTTGTATCATAAAAATAAAATATGCATTTAATAAATGAAGTAGAATAAAATTTGATAGAGGATCAAAGGGGATTAATGAGAAGGAGAAGGGTAGATAAAATGTACAGTATTAGAGAATTGAGTGCAGGTACATGTACTCAATATACAATAAATGACTAAGAAAATTAAAGCTATATTTAAAAAGAGGTCATTATATTGCATTTTAATAATGTCATGTTTTCTAAGTTGTGATCAATACTGACACATTAGTATAATCATTCAGTTATTTTTACTATTAATGTTGTTTTAAAATGTAGCCACTGTTTCTGCTTGATATAGACTTCCTTCTGAGCTAACACATTCTGCTATTAGATATGTCTATTCAATGACATGTTTTTCAAGAGTGACTGGTGACAGACATAAAACTCACCTCATATGTTCTGTTGCAATAGGTGCATGCAATTCTCACTGGGGCAATTCACTAGGGTTCACAAGTGCATGTGTGGAGAAAATGTATGCAACATTTTTTATTTTTACTTTTGTCTGGAAACAGAGTTAGCAAGCAGTAACAACCAGTGGCAACGGATACACTAAGCTCACAGTGCAAAGTTCTAGTAAATGCAGACATCACTCTTTGAATAAATATCTAACTAGGGAAGGAATCATACAAAATGACCCATTGCACAACTTCGGTATTGTAGGAGACCAGTTGAAAAAAATTGAATAGCGTAACAAAAACTGATATACTTGGAAATCATTAAAACAACTAAACTGCTTGAATGAGGTATTTAGAGAGGGAAGAGCAGAAACAGGGGAGCCAGTCTTATAAAATTTTCATGGCTGATGTGTAAAATTAAAACACAAATATAATTTTAAAAAAGGAGAAAAAAAGCTACTATGTTAATGATCGAAACCTATAACAGTGAACAGCTTCTGTAAATATTTTGAGAATCAATTCTATATATCCTAGTTAGGTAAAACAGGATTTATTTGTAGATGTTGTGTGTGTGTGTGTGTGTGTGTGTGTGTGAGAGAGAGAGAGAGAGAGAGAGAGAGAGAGAGAGAGAGAGAGAGAAACGGGGGGCAGGGAGCTCAAATAAAGAAAGTTCAAACTCCAAAAAAATCTCCTGTGATTATTTTTTTTGTCTTGACTATTAAGCATTAAGTACACTGAGCATAAATTTTCCAGACTATGGAAATTATGGTAAATATATTAACTATGTCTACATTTATTTGGGATTTTCTATACGTTTTCATATATAAATACACATTGGACATAAATCATTCATCTTTATTATAGAAACTAGTGTTTAAGATACATAATCACTGCCAACACCCAGGTGGCCGAAGGAGATGTATCTGAGAGTTCAAGACTAGCTTGATTTACAGAAGGAACTTCAGAGCAGCCAGGAATACATATTGAGACTGCGTCTCATGATAAAGGTCCTATTTTGAGTCTCTAGTTGAGTTCTCTTTCCATGGACCATTACTAGCTTTCCACAATCTTCTGGTTGGTCTGGGAAGCAGGCCAAGGCTTGAATCTGTCTCGGAGATGTGGGGGTATCTCCACATGTCCCCTGCTATATAAGTTTTGTGGAGATATGGCAGAAGGTAGACCTCAGGTTGGATTAGGCCTAAAACAGCAACTTAGCCTAGAGACAGACCTTGCACCTTCAGGTCAAGAAGCTAGAGTGGAGAGCTATTCTGAGGTCCTTGGGTGTCTACTCTGGGTCCTGGACTCTCTACTAAGGCAGTGTGAGGGTGGAGAAGGAGAAGGTGGTCCAAGTCCAGAGGAATTCCACGATGTGAAAGCCCATTAGAAGGAACTATAGCAGTTTGCCAAGCTACTGAATCAGAAGAGGATCACCTTGGGATACAACCAAGGAGCTGTGAGGTTCATCCTGGACATTCTTTTTGGAAAAGGTGTTCAGCTAGACAAACATCTGCCACTTTGAATCCTTAGAGATCAGCTTCAAGAATATGTATGATCTGTAGCCCCTGCTGCAGAAATGGGTGAAGGAAACAGACCTAGACAAGAGCCCTCTGGCAATTCGCAAAGCAGATATCCAGATGGAGGCCTGCTAAAGAAAGCACAGAAGGATGGAGAATCCTGTGAGAGAGAACCTGGAAGACAAGATCCAGCAGTTCCTGAGCCCACCCTGCTGCAGATCAGCATTATTGCACAGCACAGTGCTCTGGAGAAGGATGTGCTCTGAGTGTGGTTCTGTAATTGCTGTCAAAAGGGCAAAGGTCAAGCATTGACGTTTCCCAATGAGAGGAATATCGAAGCTGCACGATCTCCTTTCCTGTTGGTCCTGTATCCCCACACAGGACCCCATTTTAGTGCCAAGGTTACAGGAGCCCCCAGTTCATCACTTTGTGTTCTTGGTTCGTTTCTCCAGGGTGAAACCTTTCCCCCTGTTTCTGTCTCTGGTCTGGGCTCTCCCATGTATGCAAGCTGAGGAGTCAGCCATGTCTTGGAATGAGGGAAACAGAAACAAAAGGAAGAGGAGGAAAGGAAAGGAAGGAAAGAGCCTGGAGCCTGTACCACCACATCTTTGGTATTGAGGCTTTTATTTACTAAAGGAGGGATGGACGCATAAAGGATGGGGCCAGAATTGTAAGAGTAGTTGAGGGGGTGGGGTGGGTTGGGGGAGTGGGCAGAGTGGGGGGGTGGGAGATGAAGTTCAGTGATGCTGTTGGTCATGAATTCATTATTCATCATTTTTATTAGATTAGGAGCCTGGGACACACTTAAAACATATTTTGAATATTAGTATATAATTATCATATTACTGTGTGATTATGTCACTAGGTTAGATCATCCAGTGTGTGTTCATGGAACAAAAAAAAAACCCAGAAAGGGACTGAGGACATAATCTTGGTATCCACAGCAATTCCTGAATATAGAAAGCATGAAATGCATTTTGTTCTAAAAATCCTTTTTTGCTAAGTTGAATATTAATTCTAACCATTGCTCCCTTTGAAAAATGATGGCTTAGAGATATTGCAGCTTATAACATGCTAATTTGACTAGACTTAGTGGCATAGCAAAGGCCTATATCATTTCAAATTCTGCTGACAATTGAAAATGTTTGATAACTACAAATGCTAACTTGTTACAGGTATGCATAAGGATTTATTATACAAAGAATTTTGTCGAAACTTGCATACTATTTTGCATTTTAAAAATTCTTTTTTAAATGAAAGTCCTTTAGTATTTTAGAAAAATTTAGTCTCCATAAGTTTGCATCAAGTTTAGCCTGTATCTTAAAATTTGTTTTTGTTTTCCTCATAGCTCTAAAACTTCAGGGTTTAAACAGTTTATCTAAAATCAAGTGATGTCCATAGGCAGATGGCTTAGTCCCTGAAGCTGTAGGCTCCAGGTTGGGATACTGCTAATTTCATTTCTCCTGTAACATATGAATGGGGCATATAATAATACTTATTTTATTGAGTTATTAGAAATTGATGGCTATTTACGTTTATAATAGTTAAAAAGTTTTGTCTGCTGTTACTGCAAACACCAAATGCATTACCTTTCTGGCATTACTCCAAAGCTGTCAAATACTTAGTACATTAATGACACCTCTTCAATTACACATAGCACATCCGAGCACCAGAAGCCCCAGATTATTTTAATCTTTATTGGTCTTTATAAATTCAGAGCAGAAGCTTTCCATTTTATACATTTCTGGTAAAAAATATTTATAAATCTCTTATACTTTGGCATAGTCCATGTCTTTCTAGTTTCAGTGATTATAAACAACTTCTAAGTTTAATTTTCTTTTATGCAATACATACTGTGAAAACATTACTGTGTTAATGCTTTGTTCCTTGTTTCATCTTGCTTAGTCCATTCCATTGTTCAAACTTTGACATGTACTTTTTGTAAACAGAAGCTAAAGCTTCTAGTTCGACAAAATAGCACAGTTAATTTGAATTTCTTACAGACAAATTCATATATTCAAATGACACTCTGCAAAATTCACCACT
Source organism: Onychomys torridus (assembly GCF_903995425.1). Taxonomy (NCBI): domain Eukaryota; kingdom Metazoa; phylum Chordata; class Mammalia; order Rodentia; family Cricetidae; genus Onychomys; species Onychomys torridus. Next base: position 84,761,158 of record NC_050451.1, on the reverse strand, counting down.
CTACTTTTAGCTGAGATTATCTTCTCTCTACTCATGTTTTTTTTTTTTCACAGTACCCAATGCCAGAATCAACTGAGGAGTGAAAGGCAAACAAAAGAAGTCCACTTCAGGTTTAAAAAATCCATATAGAGAAACAATTTTACATTTTAGGCATAGTTTGCTATACTGATGGATGGCTATAAATTATGATATGCTTACTTTTTGCCTAGTCTGCACCTATCTGTATAAAATGTATGATTAAATATGATATTGCAGGTCCTTCATTAAATGAGACACTTGAATTTCATTCCAGGCTACACTGAACAATTCTGAATGCCACTCAAAGTGATAGGTCAAATCTGTTCTTTTCACTCACATGGAATTGCAAAACTATCAGGTTTTTTTTTTCTTTTTCATTTCATTTCTTTTGGGGGGGTATGATTTTTGAAGGAGACAAATGGGGTGAAGTCAGATGCCAGCCACTTATTACAATACAGCAACATCTACACAGCCTGCCATAGACTTATAACATATGACCTTCCTGATTTTAAGCAGCTAGATTGATTAATAAGAGTCCATGAATTTCTAATAGACAAGAAACTGCAACCTAGATGTATAAATCACTATTTGACAAACCATGAAAGCCATATGCTTTCCAGGTGATAGCACGGACCTTGAAATTCATCAGTAACAAACTCAAACCTTTGTTGCCTTTTATAATTTGACCTTGTGGTTATGCAAGTTCTGACCTTATTTACCCAATTAAAGAATTAAGATATGTTTCAGAAGGACATTCAAGAGGGACACTGATACAGGTCATTGGAGATTAGGGGATTTATTACAAAAGTTATACTATCATCAGACAAATGGAGAAGCAACATTGTGATTGTGTTTCCAAAGAGTTTTGGTGTCAGTTTCAAAGACAGACAACACTTCAGAGACTCCACAGGTAGGAATCAGAGGCCATGTACAAAAAATAGGAGTCTCTTCTTGTACATATCTGAAGTTGAGGCTTCACAGTACAGACATGCTGTATGGCATTATTCCCTGGCAATAGGTAGAGAGATGATTGGAGAACAGGCTTTGAGGCCAACAATATCCCCTTCAATGTATGCTCACAGTGAGAGATCTCAGGATGTCTGTTTGTTCTGGACTCATAGACTTGGCTCAATAAGATTCCTATGGGTATTTCTCAGAGTGAAAGACAGCTACTGTAGTCTGAGCAGTGTTTGGGTTCAAACATTGTGTTCTTAAAAGTCACTTCACAAGAATATACCTATTTACTATAGACTACATGTTAGCACCGATCAAATTAGCCATATAGCCAAGCTTAGTGACTCACAACTACATTTCCATTATTCCATTCGCTGTCTTTTTTTGGTTTTGTTCTTATAAAAGGAATCATATCTTTATCAATGATACAGTATTTAATATCTTTTAAAACCAAATAGAGTTTGACTTCAATCCAAGCCCCAGTTTGCCAGCAGAGTGGCTGGTGAAATCTCTATCTACAGTGTGGACCAATGAAATGTCTTCAGTAATGACTGCCAGATGGCCAGTATAAATTTCATTTATTCCATTATCATATTGGTGAGAAGCCTGTTAGCATACTGGCAGATGTAGTGTTGAAGAAGGAGTTGAGAGTTCTACAGCTTTAGCTGCAGGCAGCAGAAGGAGACTGTACCACACAGGGCATAAAGTGTGGTAAAGTACCATATCTGCCTGCATGCCATCATTTTTTTCATCATAATGATAATGTAATAAGCTTCTGAAACTATAAATCAGACCCAATTAAATGTTTTCCTCCATAAGAGTTGCCATGGTGATGGTGTTTCTTCAGAGCAATAGAATGCTAACTGAAACATCTATGTAGCCCTTGGTGGCCTGAACTCATAGAAAGGCTCCTGCTTCACCCTGCCAATAAACAGGGATTATAAGCGTGCACTACTATAACTTGTTTCTTGGTTGTTTATTTCTATTTCCTGAACTCTGTTATAGTAGTTACATTATGTTTAGTGCTAGATATTGCAGCTAAGATCTTGTGACATATTTTTCATCACAAAGATGTAAAAAGATGAACAAAGTTCTTTAAGCATCCTTCCTCAAAATTGTGATGCCTAGCTAGTAGAGATGCTTTTTATTTTTCCATGTCATAATTGACTATTTAGAATTCTATTATGTGAGAGCAACAAAAACCTTGAGCTGATAGAGTAATATATCAAATATTGGGCATTAACTATGACAACAAATGCCAAGAAAATCAGGAAAAAGTGGAAAGAGACAATGCACTCCTTGGACTTGAAAGCATAACTGATATGTCAAAAAACTCAGCAGCTTAAACACATAGGGATTTTCTATTTCTATAGTTTTACCAGGCACTTAACTTGTCTACCAGGTTTTTGTTATTCATAATATACTAAAAAATTTGAGCATATGTATAGTAATGAACTGTAGTTGAATTTCAGAGATAAAAATCCATATTAATTTTTCACTGACTCAGAAATTGTAGACTTTTGTTTTGTTTTGTTTTGTTTTGGAGACAGGATTCCTCTGTGTAGTTTGCACCTTTCCTAGAACTCGCTTTGTAGACAGGCTTGTCTTGAACTCACAGAGATCTGCCTGGCTCTGCCTCCCAAGCACTGCGATTAAAAGCATATGCCACCACCGCCGGCAAATATATACTTTTTACAATTTATTAAGAATTCAAGGTGGGCAGTAGTGGTGCATGCCTTTAATCCCAGCACTAGGGAGGCAGAGGCAGGTGGATCTTTGTGAGTTCAAGGCCAGCCTGTTCTATCAAGCAACATCCAGGAAAGGCGCAAAGCTACACAGAGAAACCCTGTCTCAAAAAAACAAAACAAAACAACAACAACAACAACAAAAGAACTCAACTAAAAGTAGGATTGGGAACTTTATTTTACCTTATTTCACTTCATTTGATTATTACTTTAATTCTCATTTAGAAATTACTTTATAACCTTTATAACTGCAATAAATGGTATAGTTAGAAAGATACAACAGTGAATGAGATTTAAGGCTCAATCCTGCCTCAGAACTCCCACCTGGACCAGAGGTTCTGGCCATAGGGCAGGATGCCCCAGCCGCACCGGGAATGTTCCCCCTCTCCAAGACCCTCCAGTGGACCCTACAACCTCCACGCCCTGCCCCCACACCCATCTGCTGGAGACCCCAGCCACTTCCTGAGACTTAGAAAGCAGCCCCCAGCTTCCATCCTGCCCCGGAACTCCCATCTGGACAAGATAAGGAGATCCCAGCCACTTCCTGAGACACAAAGACCAGCCCCCAGCTCCCATGTGCCCCAAAACTCCCATCTGGACCAAGGTGAGCGCCTGGGGTCACACCCAGAGAGGCCTGCACCTAGGTCCCATCCCTGGGCACCCAGCCTTGGGCACCAGCCTTCCTGGGAAGACCTGCCCAACTTGGCCCCAGTTTCTGGCCATTTGGCAGGCCCTGAGGGAAGATTCCCCCTTTTCCAAGACTGCAGGCAGACCCTAAAATCTCCACACCCATCTTCCTGAGACCCCAGGCACTTCCTGAGACTCAGAGACCAGCCCCCAGTTCCCATCCTGCCCAAGCTCCCATCAGGACAAGATAAGGAGATCCCAGGCATTCCTGAGACTCAAAGACCAGCCCCAGCTACAATCTGCCCCCAAACTCCCATCTGGACAAGAGGAGCTCACATCTGGACAAGATAAGGAGACCCCAGGGACTTCCTGAGACTCAGAGTCCAGCCCCCAGCTCCAATCCAGCTGGCACTCCCATGTGGACCAGAGCTCCCATCTGGCCCAGAGTTTCCATCTGGACCAGAGAGAGGCTCCCTAAATCTGTCAGCTCAGTCTGGACTAAGTGCACTGATAAGACCAAGAATAAATCCACAAGGAGATGGACAGATGCCAAGGCAGAAGTATATACAACAAAATAAAGAGCAATACAGCATCACCAGAACACAGCCCTTCTCCAACAGCTAGACCTGAGCATCACAGAATGGAAGAAGAAGAAGAAAACAATCTTATAAGTAAGTAACATCATGAAGAGGCTAGAGCCTTATATAGAAGAAGTCAAAAATAAAGTGGAGGATCAGACAAACAAAAAATGGGAAGAACTCTATAAGAAAAACTAAACTAGAGGAAAGGACAAATAAATCAGAAGAAAACAATAAGTACCTGAAAGAAAATCATGAAAAAGCAATGAGGGAAAAAGTCCAAGACATGAAGAGGGAAATAGAAAAAATGAAGAAGACACTAGCAGAAGAAATGCTGGAAATAGAAAATCAGAGTAAACGAACAGGAACTTCAGATGCAAGTATAACCAACAGAATGCAAGAAATGGAAGAGAGGATCTCTGGTGCTGAAGATACTTTAGAAGAAATAGATACATTAGTCAAAGAAAACACTAAAACCAACAAAGTCATGATCCAAAATGTCCAAGAAATGTGGGACACCACGAAAAGACCAAAGCTATGAATAATAGGGATAGAGGAAGGAGAAGAATACCAACTCAAAGGCACAGAAAATATATTCAACAAGATCATAGAAGAAAACTTTCCCACCTTAAAGAACAAAATGCCTATGAAGATACAAGAAGCCTATAGAACACCAAGAGAGTAGACCCCACAAAAAAGTCCCCTTGCCACATAATAATTAAACAACAAAATGTACAGAATAAAGAAAGAATATTAAGGGCAGCAAAGGAAAAAGGCCAAGTGAGTTATAGAGGCAAACCCACCAGAATAACACCTGATTTCTCAATGGAGACTTTGAAAGCCAGAAGGACCTGGACAGATATAATGCAGACACTAAGAGACCATGGATGCCAGCCTAGACTAATATACCCAGCAAAACTTTCAATCATCCTAGATGGGGTGAACAAGACCTTCCAAGACAAAACAAGATTTAAACAACACTTATCCACAAAACCAGCCTTACAGAAAGCACTGGAAGGAAAATTCCAACCTAAGGAAGTCAGATAAACCCTCAAAAACACAGGCAATAGATAACACCACAGCAGTAAACCCCAAGAAGAGAAGTACACACACACTACCACCAAATAATAAAAATAATAACAGGAATAAACAATCACTGGTCATTAATATCCCTTAATATCTATGGACTTAATTCACCTATAAAAAGAAACAGACTAACAGAATGGATATGAAAAGAGGACCCGTTTTCTGTTGCATACAGGAAACACAACTCAAATTCAAAGACAGACACTTCCTAAAAATAAAAGACTGGGAAAGGACTTTCCAATCAAATGGTCTTAAGAAGCAAGCTGGTGTAGCCATCCTAATATCCAACAAAATAGACTTCAAACTAAAATCAATCAAAAGAGATGATGAAGGACATTACATACTCATTGCAAGAAAGATCCACAAAGATGAAGTTTCAATTCTGAACATTTATGCTCCAATCACAAGGGCACCTACATATGTAAAATAAACATTACTAAGGCTTAAACCACATATAAAACCCCACACTTTAATAGTGGGAAAATTCAACACCCCACTTTCACTTCTGGACATATCTGCCATATTGAAACTTAACAGAGAAACAATGGACTTAACTGATGGTGTGACACAAATGGACTTAATCGATATCTACAGAACATTCCACCCGAACAAAAAAGAATATACCTTCTTCTCAGCACCCCATTGAACTAAATTGGAACTCTAAAATTGAACACATATTTGGCCACAAAGCAAACATCAACTAATACAAAACAATTGGAATAACCTCCTGTGTTCTATCAGACCACCATGTTTTAAAGTTAGATTTCAACAACAACAAAAACTACAGAAAACCTGTAATCTCATGGAAACTGAATAATGCTGAAATGAATCACCAATGGGTTAAGGAAGAAATAAAGAAAGAAATTAAAGACTTCCTAGAGAACAATGAAAATGAATACACCACATACCCAAACTTATGGGACACTATGAAAGCAGTGCTAAGAGGGAAATTCATAGCACTAAATGTCCACATCAAGAAGTTGGAGAAATCTCACACTAGTAACTTGACAGCACACCTGAAAGCCCTTGAACAGGAAGAAGCATAGTCTCCCAGGTAGAACAGACACCAGGAAATTATCAAATTGGGAGCTGAAATCAATAAAATAGAAATAAAGTAAACAATACAGAAATTAATGTAACAAAGAATTGGTTCTTTGAGAAAATCAACAAAATAGACAATCCCTTATTCAAACTAACCAAAAGACAGAGAGAGAGCATCCAAATTAACAAAATCAGAAATGAAAAGGGGGACATAACAACAGACAATGAGGAAATCCAGAGATTCATCAGGTCATAATTCAAAAACCTCTACTCCACAAAACTGGAAAATCTAAAAGAAATGGATAATTTTCTGGATAGGTATCACATACCTAAGTTAAATCAAGACCAGATAAACCATTTAAATAGTCCCATAACCCCTAAGGAAATAGAATCAGTCATCAAAAGTCTCCCAACCAAAAAAAAGCACAGGACCTGATGGTTTCATTGCAGAATTCTACCAGATCTTAAAGAAGACTTAATACCAATACTCTAAATTGTTCCACACAATACAAGTAGAAGGACTATTACCAAAATCCTTCTATGAGGCTAAATTACCCTGATTCCTAAACCAAACAAAGATGCAACAAAGAAATGGAACTACACACCGATCTGCCTCATGAACATTGATGCAAAAATACTCAATAAAATACTGGCAAAGAGACTCCAAGAACACATCAAAACAATTACCCACCACGATCAAGTAGGATTCATCCCAGGGATGCAAGGGTGGTTCAACATAGGAAAGTCTGTCAATGTAATACACCATATAAACAAACTCAAAGAAAAAAAACCACATGATCATCTCACTAGACACAGAAAAGGCATATGACAAAATCCAAAACCCCTTCATGATAAACTTCTTGGAGCGATCAGGAATACAGGGAACATACCTAAACATAATAAAGGCAATCTACAGCAAGCCACACAGCCAACATCACATTAAATGGAGAGAAACTCAAAGCAATACCACTAAAATCAGGAACAAGACAAGGCTATCCCCTCTCCCCATACTTATTCAATATTGTACTTGAAGTTCTAGCCAGAGCAATAAGACAACATAAGGAGATTAAGGGGATACAAATTGGAAAGGAAGAAGTCAAGCTTTCCCTATTTGCGGATGACATGATAGTATACATGAGTGAACCCCAAAAATTCAAACAAGAAAGTGATACAGCTTATAAACACCTTCAGCAACATAGCAGGATACAATATCAACTCAAAAAAATCGGTAACCTTCCTATATACAATAGACAAACAGGCTGATAAGGAAATCAGAGATACATCACCCTTTACAATAGCCACAAATGATATAAATTACCTTGGGGTAACTCTAACTAAGCAAGTGAAGGACCTATATGACAAGAACTTTAAGTCCCTGAAAAAAGAAATTGAAGAAGATGTCAGAAAATGGAAATACCTCCCATGCTCATGGATAGGCATGATTAACATAGTAAAAATGGTGATCTCACCAAAAGCAATCTACAGATTCAACACAACCCCCATCAAATTACCAACACAATTCTTCACAGACCTGGAAAGAATAATACTCAACTTCATATGGAAAAACAAAAAACCCAGGATGGCCCAAAGAATCCTGTACAATAAAACAACCTCTGGAGTCATCACAATCTCCAACCTCAAGCTCTACTATAGAGCTACCACAATAAAAACAGCTTGGTACTGGCATAAAAACCAACATGTGAACCAATGGAATTGAATTGAAGACCCTGACATTAACCTGCACACCTATGAACACATAATTTTTGACAAAGAAGCCAAAAATACACAATGGAAAAAAAAAGCATCTTCAACAAATGGTGCTGGCATAACTGAATGTGAATGTGTAGAAGGCTGCAAATAGATCCATATCTGTCACCATGCACAAAACTTAAGTCCAAGTGGATCAAATACCTCAACATAAATCCAGTTACTCTGAACTTGATAGAAGAGAAAGTAGGAAGTAGTCTTGAACTCATTGGTATAGGAGATCACTTTCTAAATATAACACCATTAGCACAGACACTGAGAGAATCAATAAATCAATGGGACCAGTTGAAACTGAGAAGCTTTTGTAGAGCAAAGGACATGGTCAAGAAGACAAAGCGACAGGCTACAGAATGGGAAAAGGTCTTCACCAACCCCACATCTGACAGAGGGCTGATATCCAGAATATATAAAGAACTCAAGAAATTAGACATCAAAAATGCCCAACACTCCAATTAAGAAAAGGGCTATAGAACTAAACAGAGAATTCTCAACAGAGGAAACTCAAATGCCTAACAGACATTTAGGAATTGCTCAACATCCCTAATTATCCAGATATTGCAAATCAAAATGACTCTGAGATACCACCTTACACCTGTCACAATGGCTAAGATCAAAAACACAGAAAATAGCTTATGCTGGAGAGGATGTGAAGCAAGGGGAACTCTCCTCCACTGCTGGCAGGAATGCAAGCTTGTACAGCTACTTTGGGAATTGATAAGGTGCTTCCTTAAAAAATTGGGAATCCATCTCTCCCGAGACCCATCTTTAGCACTCTTGGGTATATACCCAAGGAATGCTCAATCATACCACAAGGGCCTTTGCTCAGCTATGTTCATATCAGCATTGTTTGTAATAGCCAGAACCTGGAAACAACCTAGATGCCCTTCAACTGAAGAATGGATAAAGAAAATATGGTACATATACACAGTGGAGTAAGTAGTACTCTTCAGAAAAAAACAATGAAATCATGAGGTTTGCAGGCAAATGGATGGATCTAGAAAAAAATCATCCTGAGTCAGGTAGCCCAGACTCAGAAACACAAACATGTAGTTAGAGTTTTCCTGCCTGGCCCAGTCAGGACAAATCTCTCTTACCCGCCAGTCCCACAGTAGCTCAGACCCAACCAAGAAAGCACACAGAAACTTACATTGTTTAGAAACTGTATGGCCGTGGCAGGCTGCTTGTTATCTGCTTCTTCTATCTTAAATTAACCCATTTCTATTCATCTATACTTTGCCACATGGCTTATGGTTTACCGGTGTCTTTACACATTGCTTCTCATGGCGGTGGCTGGCGGTGTCTCCTCCCCGCCTTCTACTTCCCAGAATTTTCTTCTCTCTTGTCCCGCCTATACTTCCTGCCTGGCCACTGGCCAATCAGAACTTTATTTACACAGAGCGATATCCACAGCACAAACATGGCATTTACTCACTCATAGTAGGATACTAGATGTAAAACAAAGATGACTAGACTGCTACATAACTCCAGGGAGGCCACCTGGAAGGGACATGTGGATTGCCTGGTGATGGAGAGGTGGATGGGATATACATGAGCAGCCTGGATGACAGTGGGAGTAATGAAGGACAAGTTTAGAGGGAGGGAGAGCTTGGGGGAGCGGGAGATCCCAGCTGGTTCGAGAGCAGAAATGGAGAGCAGGGAATAACAGACCATGATAAATGAGGAACACATGAGAACAGGAGAAGTCAGAGTACTGGAGAGGTCCCCAGAAATCCACAATGATACATCCTCTGTAGACTGCTTGCAATGGTTGAGAGAAAGCCTGATCTGACCTGGTCTGGTGATCAGATGGCCAAACACCCTAACAGTCGTGCTGGAGCTCACGTCCAATGACTGATAGAGGTGGATGCAGGGATCCTCAGCCAGGACTCAGGTGGAGCTCCAGGAGTCCAATTGTTGGGAAAGAGGAGGGACTGTGGAAGTGTGAATTTTTGAGACCAAGATTGGAGAAGCGCAGGGAAAAACAGCCAAATTAATGGAAACACATGAATTATGAACCAAGGGCTGTGGAGCCCCCAACTGGATCAGGCCCTCTGGATGAGTGAGATAACTGAGTGGCTTGAAATGTTTGGGGGGACACCCAGGTGGTGGGACCCAGACCTGTCCTTGTGCATGGGCTGGCTATTTGGAACCTTGGGCTTCCACAGGGACACTTTGATCAGCCTGGAAGGATGGGACTGGGCCTGCCTGTGCAGAATACACCAGGTTGAATTTCATCCCCAGGGGAGTCTTGGCCTTGGAGGAGATGGGAATGGAAGGGAGGGGCTGGGGGGAAGGTGGGGCCGGGTGCTGGAGGGGGTTAATGGGGGAACCCATGGCTGTTGTGTAAAATTAAAACACAAATATAATACATAAAAAAGGAGAAAAAAATTTAAAAATATATACAACAAAGAAAACCAGAAAAAAAAAAAAAGATTTAAGGCCCAAATAACCGACAAAATGAGAGAAGGCTGGCCATAAATAACATTAATATAGAACAACACATGATACATAATTTGTGAGAAGCAAGAAATTGAAAGCGTGATTTAATTTGATTAGATTTGGAATCAATTAGCTACTAGGCACTTTTGTGAGGAATCTCCTTGACCAGATCTTTTGAGTGTAAAGACTCAAACTAATGTTAGTGGTACCCTCAGCAGTCCCAATATAAGGTTATAGAAGAACACTGCTTTTTCTTGATAGCCTTACCTTATGCTTACAGAGTGTGTCTATCCTGTTGCTGTGGGATTCATTTATCAAGTATTAGAATTAGCTTCCTTAAGCTTTCAATATAGTTTAAAAATCAAGAGTTCTCCCAGAATCCTCCAGGTCTTTAGCACCAAATTGGAAGTATGAAGAAAACCACTCTTGACGGACTGAGCAACTATTAAATTCTGAGCCTCTCCAAGTATGAGACAGGCATTATTCAACTACACGAACCAAATCATATAGGCTAAGTTAGTAAATCTCATTTATATATGTATGCATTCTATTAGTTCTTTCCTCAAAAGAACATTAATACAGGAGATAATGGAAAGAATGACTTATAAAGTATATTTGGTGTATAAGTATTCACTATAATAGCTAACTAAACTGTTTTAAAGTTTATATTTTGTAAGGTTAAGATAAGTAATGCACATACAACATTTGGTATAGAGAACACCACATTTAATAATAAGGATGGTAGTCTTATACATCAATATTATATTTATATCTACTCATGCAATTCATGCTTCAATTAGGAATCATTTCAGAAGTCCATCAGTTGATGAATGAATAAGAAAAATGTGGACCATAATATAAAGTAATTTATTCATCAATAAAGAAAAATAAAATTAATGTAATTGCAGGAAATATTTAGACAGAATAGCATTATGTCAAGCACAATTTCCTATTAACTGGAGACAACACTAGAGAAATAGTCTTAAAGAAAGAATTAGAATGGAAAAATGGAAGAAAAATTGATAATGGAATACATTTGGCATGGAGTAGAGGCAGGGGATTGGGGGTGAAAGCAACAAACAGGAAGACCCTGGGGTTTAGAGATTGGAGTGTCAGAAGAAAATCGACAAAGTCAAGACATATACATATAAATGCCACAGAGCAATCCACTACTTTTTATACTAGCTTAAAACATTTATAATTTTTAGTAGTTCCTTTTTAAGTGAAATATAAGTACATAATTTTCCTTTTCTCCTTTCAAACCTCTCATGACCTTCTTCTGCCCTCTCAAATTCATGACATTTTTTCTTTAATTGTTGCTGTGGAAAAAATGATTTTGTACAATGGTTTAATAAAATACTATTGGCCAGTAGTCAGGCAGGAAGTATAGGCAAGACAAGCAGACAAGGAGAATTCTGGGAAAAGGGAGACTGAGTCAGGAGACGCCAACCTGCTGTCCAGAAAGCAGCATGTAATGACACACAGGTAAAGCCACGGAACATGTGGCAACATACAAATTAATAGAAATGGGCTGAATTTAAGTGGAAGTAATAGTCAGTGGTAGGCCTGAGCTAATGGCTGAGCAGTTATAATTAAAAAAATATAAGCCTGTGTGTGCTTACTTGGGGGATGTGAGAGAGAGATTTGTCCAAACCACCGGCCAATCAGGACACAGGAAATCTTCCCACTACACATTTTTGTTGCACACACACACACACACACACACACACACACACACACACGTGTGTATATGTGTATTCCTACATGAATCCCCAAATCTGTAAATATAATTTGATCAATCCACACAATAATAGTCCATATAATATTACTTGTATGTATGTGATTTCATCACCAGTTAGGTCATGTATCTTGGATAGGTACCACCAACAAACCTTTACTAAACATGCATAATTCCTTTCTGTATTCTATACATATGTCCTTATAGTCAAGTTATTATAACTTTCTTCCCTCAATAAAAAGCATTTAATATACTGCAAGTTATCTTACTTCTCCTGTCTACCTTATGTATCTCTACCCACATAAATGATTCTTTCATTTCAGTTCAACCATTGACTTATTGTTATTTATCCATATAGAATATAACATGCTTGGCAAAAATATTGGAAAGTCCAAGAGCAAGGAGCTCAGAAGTATCTGGAACATAGTATTTGGTAGTAAAAAGAATCAGAGATCCTTGGATGATTGCCCAGAATTTGTAATGGTTAGTGAAATATTAGTTAAGGTTAGATAATCTCTCAGTGATGGAAAACAAAGAAATGTTAACAAAAGAAAATGCTTAGGATCACAGATACACAGAGGCCTAGCCAAAGGTGAAATGATTACAATAAGAAAATAAACTCCATTTACTTTTAATAATATTCATAACTGTATTGTTCATACACATTTAGCAGCCTTTTCTCATTCCTTCATCAAAATGCCAGACAAAAGCAACCTAAGCAGGTACAGTTCCTTCTGGATGGTGAAGGCCTGGCACCAGGACTGTGAGAAAGCTGGTGTTGAGCTAGATTGGTTCCCCTTTAAATTCAGTTCAGCAGCCCACACTATGAAATGATGTACCCTGAAACAAAGCAGATTTCCACACCTCAGTCAAATGTTCTTGGAAACAGTGACAGCCTGGGGAGAATGGAACTAGTGTCCAAAGCTGTGCTCATATTTGTTACTTTTGATTTTATTTAGCGATTCTTTACCTTCTCTCACCTCGTTTCTGCATTCAGCTATGTATGTAAACCAATATTGGCTAATGGATACTTATTTTATAGCTACAACTACTTTAAAATTAAGTTTATTTTTAAATGACTTTTGGAGTCTTGCCTTAAGTATATTTTTAGTTTTAAGTATTCTATTTTTGTAAACTAAACATGTATTATAATATTTGAAGGCATATACTCTTTAGAGGGTTTTACTAAACTTCTTCCTGAGGACAATATTGTTATTTCAAAACTGAGTGATTTTTTTCCTGTGTCTTTAAGGAAGGACATCTATGTGTATGAATGAATGTACATATATATGAACATATCATGGTTACCCAAGCATTTTACTTATTGTAACATTGGATTTTCTGGCCACTGGTGCCATTTCTTAATACTTTTTCAGCAAAAGTATAGCAACAATTAAAATAATAAGCTAACAGAATTTATGACATGGTTACTTTTTAATGATGTATTTTTTCCCTACCAAAATAATTAGTTGAAAGGTTTAAAAATTCCCATGAAAAATAATATTACTCAAAAAGGGAGAGAAAAATTGTCAACAGGGGCTGTAAATCACTAGTTCATAGCAAAGGGATTGAGGAAAAGACTCAGCTTTCTATTTCTTCATATTGAGCAGAACAAATAAGCAGCTTGCCATGGGATGATCTTATGTCATTTCCATCCTGTGCTGAACACTGCTGTTATGCAGGGTCTTGTACTACAGCTGCTGTGCTCTTTTCACTGGGGATGGAGAAGTGTGAGTTTATGTGAAAGAGGACCTTGTCTCCACTGGAAAATGTCTGTTAAAAGAGGGTGCCCTCAGTGGAGAGACCAGCTGGGAGTGTTCCTCATTTATTCAGAGTCACAGAAAATATAGATCACTCAGTATCCTATCACTTGAAGCGCAGATGCATATAATACTACCACCATAAGGTGATTGAAAAGGCTCCTGGTGTCTCCTCAACTAGTTTGTTTACTCTGATTTTACTAACTTTACGAATTAATTCAGTATCTTTTTTGACATAGAATGAAATGTGTTATTAAGCAAAATATATGAGTTTACAGAACTGTAATTGAACCTTGCCTTTCCAAAGCTCTCCATGTAGGAGGATTCAGCATCTGTCAGGTCATGCGTTCCTAAGATCGGTTTCAATGACATAACTCTAAGCACACATTGCCGTGAAGTTTTTTGCTATGATCTCATCACTTTACAAGGATTCTTTGTGCAAGCTTTCTGCTTAGCGACCTACTCTCAGCTAAGTTTTTCTGCCAGCCCAGTGAGTAGCCACAATGGTCAAATATGTCACAATACCCTCTTTGTCAGATTGGACCAGCAAATCTCTTCCTACCACCAATAGTATGTGAATATAATAATTCTTACTTCAAAATATTTGTTCCCCTAAATATTTTGATTGTTTAGTTTCTTAATTGCTCCTAATGAATGTTAATTTTGCTATTTCCAGACAATAGCTATAAAACATACTGTAGTCCAATTCTGTCCAGCCTGTCTTAAGAGTTAAAGACCCCAGACATGGCAGTCTGGGGCATAGCAAGAGTGTGGAACAAGGTGCTTCTAGGGAATGAAAATGTAGTATTATCCTTTCTTTGTGCACTTGTACTTCACAAAACATGTAGAGAGCTGCGTGCAGCCACGCCTTAAAGATGGCACTGGCTTCTGCCCTCTACCTTCCCGATGGTGAGTGCTCTCAGTGACAAACAACTCCTTATTTGGCTAAGACTGAGAATCTGGCTTGCTTTGGTGTACCTGGGCCCATCAGTGTTGCCCACATGGCTTGCTAGGGTTGGCTTCCCAGAGGCTATATAAGGAGTGAGCGGGTTTCCCCAGGGGAGAAGAAGACTGTTCAAGGTTCCTGAATAAACTGCTGAAAGAAGAGCTCGGTGTTGCATCTTCCTTGCTGGTTGAGGCAGTCATGACAAAAACACACTGAAAACTTAGAATATTTGCTTGGTGGGCAATGGTTAAAGGTGAAGTGACAGCATAATTTATTTGGGAAACACTAAGAACCATTGTAATTTCTCATCTATGCTTTGACTCTACATGTGTAACTAACTCAATTACTTTATGTTGCTTAATAATCACTTGAATATTGGCAGGGATTTATAGACAAGCATGCCATTTGGAAATAAAATAATTTTTTTTTACTAGTTACATATAATGACAAATGTTAAATTGAAGCTAAAATATGAAAATAATGAACTTTTCTTTTTATAACAAAGGAGAATTACAATAAAACCTACAACCATAAAAAGGCTAAAACTCCTGATTGGAACTATAATTCCTACAAGGCCATAATTAAACAGCAATATAATACTATACTAGTGAAGAAAAAACCTGAAGAGGAATAAACATGCCAAGCTATTATGTTAGGAAGACAAATGTCTATCAAATAAGACAAATGTATGGTGAAAATGGCTGACAGTCAAAAAAAAAATTAAAATTAAAATTGAAGCATTAGAATGTATAAAAAGGGTTATATGAATGCTTATTAACAATTTTATCCATAAATTCTTAGCACTGAGTACATACATCATATGGCAAGCATAAGAAATTTGTTTGTAACATGGAAATTTCAAGATCACAAATAATCACTCGAGACGAACAGTTGAGATTACATGACAAGGCAGTGGCAGTGGAAGTGGTGTTGCATTTGACTATTCAGAGCCTAGAAAGAGTAATTGTGGAGCCCAGCTTTAAAAAATAGTTAAATATCAATTAGAGCTTTTGTTAGAAAGAAGAAATTGGAAAGATCGATGTCAAGTGGTGAGGTAAAACCTAGGATGTCTCTTTCCAGAAGTTTGGTCAGGGATGGAAGGGGATTTAGGCTATATACTTGAGGCCAACATAAGCCTAAAAAGTGGATCTATTTACCTGAAGGGTAAAGAATTTTCAGCATCAAGGTAAAGAATAGAAATAAAAAATCCATTAAAGCAAGATGAATAGTTCTCTAGAAGATGTGAGAACCATGGTTGTAACAAAAGACCAGAAAGAGAAGGAGCAGAAAGTATATACTTAGGAAGTAGACTGGAGAGTGTCAGGCTGTCTGAGATCTCTTTCCCCTGTAATTTAAGCTTTGGGCACATGTGTTCTCTGGTATAGATTTTCTTGATGTTTCTTTGAGGAATAATGAGTATTTAAATATTAACAAAAGAAATAAAAGATTTCTCAGAGTCCTGATCCTCAGCAATTTTAGATTCATTTTGCATAAATATTGATATTCATCCAGGATATCTTTGTATAAGACATTAAAATGAAAGTACACTTGATAAAAATCAAATATTTCTATCACTGTTATAACACTAAAGTGATATCAGCCTCTTTTTCAATAAAATAATATGAATTAGTTGATTACTACTCATGTGTCTTGCATTTCAGGAGAATAAACAAGAGGAAATATCTTCATTTATAGTTCTATTGGGAAGCTGAGTGCTGAAAAGATGTTTGATACAGCTCAAACTCAAATATCATCAGTAACTAGTGAACATTTCCCCTGACAAGTAAAGGATAAAAGGAAGATCTTCTGACCTATTACCTGGGGCAGAAGACTGGATACAACTGCACTTAAACAAAAGGAGGAGACATTTGACAAATCAGTGTGAGATAACAGAGAAGTGCTGTAGGACTCCCTGATTAGTCCACCAGTGCTTAGCAATGATGCTCACATCGCCATATGGATGCTGCACTTCCAGAACTGTAGATTGCATCTTTCTTGATGATTCCAATTTGAATAAGTGGTTTATGGGTCCTTGATAAAGGCCTTTCCAACTTTTAAAATTATCAAGAGCATGAGAGAAAGTTTATATTTAAATGGTCTGTGATGAGATTTAAAATTCTCCAAGAAAAAAGAGGTCATGGTTGTACAGTCAGAGAGAAACCTCTCTTAAATATTACTACATGGAGAGGGCATTAAAGCCATTCTGATTAAGACATGCCATTATTTATTTATTTTTATCATTAACTTAAGACCTGTCTTCAGAGATCTAACTCAAAGACCTCACAGTCTCTTTGTACTCCCAGAGACCCAAACTCATAACTTTTGTCTTCACATTTAATAGATTGACAGGAGTTCACTAGTGGGGAAATTATGATTTACATAATAAGAAATGGAAGATTTTTCTGTCAAGGTAGTGTAAGACTCTTTGGGGGTTAAATATGCTTGAAAACATGGTGTGGCTGAAACACTGTACAAAAGGACAATTATACAGTAGACATTGCAGGGGTTGGGTGTTTTTCTTTGAAAGTAGGATTAGAGTTCATTATTCACAAAATCACTTAGTTTAATGACTCATAAAAATGTGACCATTTTAAAAAAAATGACCACATTATTGCATAATGATGCCCTAGTTCCCTTGATTCATAAATGACAGATTGTAAGTTCTCCTAAGTTAATTTAGCAAAGTGAGGGCCTAGTCATTCAGAAAAACAGAAACTCAAAAGAAAAATGAGATTGTAACTGTCAATTTTATTGTCACTCAGGGTCTTTTATGAATGAGACAGCTCAATCACAGAGCAGACAGTATTAACATAAGTAGAGAAAGTAGCCGAGTCAAGGGCAAAAGGAAGCAATGTCTTTGAATATGTGACAGGCCCTAGCATCTCTGGCTTTTTCTTTCCAACTGTGATTATCCATTCTCTTGACTTCATCACACAGTAGGTCTTCAGGATTCCCATAGCCATTGTGTTCTTCCTTTCTCAACATCCTACGCACACCTGATTCTCTAATCATGTTTGTACTAGTCATTCTCAGTAGGGAAGCTGTGGAATACTGTCCTATAAATATCGCATGACTATTCATGACCATGTCTTGAAGATACCTAATCAGTTAATAAGTGTTGCTGGATGACAGACTTCATTGATTGAGCAGTCCAGAAGATGCCTGGAGATCCTGTAAATAACCCCAATTAAATTGACTCTCCAAAGTAGAGTTCAATGAAGTAATTTTTTTTTTAGCCTATTATTGGTCCTGTATCCAAGATCAGTCGTTTTGTTACAATACTGTACTTATTTTTGAGTATAACAATATTAATATGCTTGAATATGTTATACAATGTTTATATCAGAGCTTTTATAAGTGCCACAGCAAGATAAATGGATGGTTTGTTAAGACTGAAGGATGGATTGTAAACAGAACTTTATTTACAACATTACTAACAATAAGTTTTTTTTCATTCTCTGCATATGAGTGAATGTCTGTATTTATTTTTGTGCATATGGTACCTGCAGAGACCAGAATAGAAGGTTAAATCCCCTGGGACTGGCATTATAGTTATTTATGGTATGGAGACTGGGAACCAAACACAGGATGTCTGCAAAAGTATTAAGCACTCTTAATCACTAATCTATGTCTCAAGCCCTGTGACTGACACTTTTTAACATAACAAAAACTTTTGAATATTACCTTATAAAATATATGTTTTGCATATGATGATGCAAAAGAGGCTGAAGAAATGGCTCAGTAGATAAGAACATATGTTAGTCTTGAAAATACCTGAGTTCAATTCCCAGAACCCAATCAAGGTGGATTACAAGAGCCTGTAACTTCAGGTTCAGGTTTTAAAAATCGGTCTTTTGGCCTTTGTGGGCTACCATACGTATGTGTATACCACCTGATACATATATATGAACAAACAAAAGATTTCAATTAGAATAGTAACATAAATCTTTAAAAGTTAAACCTATAGTCCTCTAATCATTATTGAAGTAAATGCATATATATCATTATGTATGGTTCAAATTCTATTTGATATTTATCACATTTGAGGGTTTTTTTGCCCCATGTAGTAAATAAATTCTCATATTTTATTTTATTTTTCATTTTATTCTCTTTTTTATTAAGAAGTTTTCTATTCATTTTACATACTGACCACAGATCCCTTCCCCTCCCTCCTCCCACCCCCAGCTTTTCTCCCCATCCCAACCCCTGTTCCCACCTCCTCCAAGGCAAGGTCTTATTTTCTTAATAGCCAGTGTCAGTGTGCTAGAGTAGCAGGGGGAGCTTTCCAATCAATTTAATTTTACCCATGGAAAATCCATTATATAATATAGGGTCAATGATATTTTAAACACTTTCCTGAATTGCCACAGGAACAAATGGAAATCCATATACTAATGGGGCAACATGGTGGTTATTCTGCCAACCATGAAATATGATTACTAGGAACGTCAGGGAGATAAATACAAAAAAAATCAGTCCCTTGGAGGAATAGCTGAGCAAATTTTAAATTCATGAGCTTCCACAGATATTATGTTGCTGGAGAAATATTTATGTGAATATTATGGTGTCCAAGCTTCATAAGTGCTTGCTGAAAAGCTGAGTTGCACCTCCAGCCAGTTTTTGGCAATGGACGGCATTAATCTTAAATACAGGGGGATATTAATCCTTCTTACCCTCTCCTCAGCAAAAATAAGAAATATGTCATCCACAAAACAAGCTTCTACGCAGGTTGGCATGAATTTGAAAATGTATTGACATGGATGAGGTGGAGCAAAAGAAAAATGAGTCCCTAAGGAGTGGAAAGATTCATTGTGGCAGGAGGAGAAGTTAAAGCATGCAGAAAAATGAGTTGTTGTTGCTAGTTTGTGTAAATAAAACATTGTTCTCCAGAATCCACATTGTAGAGCTGAGAAGGAGTTAGAAATTAGAAGTTCATGTCAAGACCAACTAGATAAAGAATGTTCTTCCTTCACAATTAATTCTACCTACTCTTTTCTCAGTTATAAACCTTGGCAGCAGATTTAATAAAATACACAAATCTAAAGTCTCTCTCTCTCTCCCCTTTAAATAAGAGAAGACAAATATTGTATGAATTTGGAAAAGGCCACTGATTTAGTTAATGACCCTATGTTATATTGCATCAGTAAGCTTAACAGCACCCTTGGAATTATCAGTCTTACCAGACATGGTCTCAGGGTGTGGTGTTGTGTGGGTTATGTAACACAACTAAGAAACATTGATTTTCTTTTCCATTTGCTTCACTTTCAAAACACAACTTAATAGGTGTTGGTCATATGTTTGAGATTCAAATTTCCCACTTCTAGTCTCTACAAAATAAATTATAAAAAGAAACTGAACTATAGCATTGTTTTTGGATACATACTTTTTGGAAATATATTTAAATATTTACTAAGGGATTATTATGCATCAAACACTCATCAAATATAATAATGCACAATTCTAGAAGGCAGACCACTATAATTATTAAATAGATAATATAGTAGAAAATATTTCTTAAATAATTTATATTTTTGTTATATTAAGTAGTAAAAGTTTTAATAGAAATAATGTGATATTCATTGAGACACAAGATGGAAATCACTCTCTTTAGAAATTTTTTATCATAGATATTTCACATTTTGAAACTATTTTGAAAAAAAGCCAAATTAAGGCTTTGTAAAGCATACGAATAATATGTATCAACTTTTAACACAATCCCCATCAAATTACCAACACAATTCTTCACACACCTGGAAAGAATAATACTCAACTTCATATGGAAAAACAAAAAACTCAGGATAGCCAAAAGAATCCTGTACAATAAAACAACCTCTAGAGGCATCACGATCCCCGACCTCAAACTCTACTATAGAGCTACCATAATAAAAACAGCTTGGTACTGGCATAAAAACCGACATGTGGACCAATGGAATCGAATTGAAGACCCTGACATTAACTCGCATACCTAAGAACATATAATTTTGACAAAGAAGCAAAAAATGTACAATGGAAAAAAGAAAGTATCTTCAACAAATTGTGCTGGCATAACTGGATGTCAATGTGTAGAAGGCTGCAAATAGATCCATATCTGTCACTGTGCACAAAACTTAAGTCCAAGTGTATCAAAGACCTCAACCTAAATCCAGTTACTCTGAACCTGATAGAAGAGAAAGTAGGAAGTACTCTTGAACGCATTGGCACCAGAGATCACTTTCTAAATATAACACCAGTAGCCCAGACACTGAAAGAAACACTCAATCAATGGGACCTGTTGAAACTGAGAAGCTTTTGTAGAGCAAAGGACATGGTCAACAAGACAAAGCAAAAGCCTACAGAATGGAAAAAGGTCTTCACCAACCCCACATCTAACAGAGGGATGATAGCCAGAATATATAAAGAACACAAGAAATTAGACATCAAAATGCCCAACAGTCCAAATAAGAAAAGGGTTATAGAACTAAATTGAGAATTCTCCACAGAAGAAGTTCAAATGGCTGAAAGACATTTAAGGAATTGCTCAATATCCCTAATTACCTGGGAAATGCAAATCAAAACGAATCTGAGATACCACCTTACACCCGTCAGAATGGCGTGCAGAGATCCTCAGCCAGACCCAAGGTGGAGCTCCAGGTGTCCAACTGTCGAGAAACAGAAGGAACTGTAAGAACGTGAATTGTTGAATCCACGATTGCAAAAAGCACAGGGACAAATCGCCAAACGAATGGAAGCACATGAATTATGAATCAATGGCTGCGGAGCCCCCAGCTGGATCAGGCCCTCTGGATAAGTGAGACAATTGAATAGCTTGACCTGTTTGGGAGGCATCCAGGCTGTGGGACTGGGACTTGTCCTTAGTGCATAAACTGGCTGTTTGGAACCTTGGGCTTACACAGGGACACTTTGCTCAGCCTGGAAGGAGGGGACTGGACCTGCCTGTACTGAATCCACCAGGTTTAAATGAATCCCCAGGGAAGTCTTGGCCCTGGAGGAGATGGGAATGGAGGGGAGGAGATTAGGAAAGGTCGGGGTGGGGGCAGGAGGGGGGAGGACAGGGGAATCCATGGCTGATGTGTAAAATTAAAATACAAGAACAATAATATATATATTATTTGTAAAATAGGAGAATTAAAAATATAATAAAGTTGATGTCAAAATAATCATTTGAGAAGCTGATCTTTACAGGCATTTGGAGGCAAGAAATGTCAAAATAAAATTCCCAGGATAAATAACACTGGAAACAACTTCAGGGGGCATTGATAGAACTTCGGGACATTCCCTTTTCTCTGAACAGAGCTCTGCCTTTTAACATATAATAACTAGGATTGACTCTAACCAAATAAGAAAAAAAAACAATTAAATCACATGAGAACATTCTAGAAAATATGTCCATAAAAAGACACGAAGAACCAACTTTTTATTTTTAAGTTTATAATTTTTATTACCTTATGTATGGAAAAATAGGTTTTTTTTCTTATGTTGTCATTAGTCATGCCATATAATTACCTTGCATTAATAAGTAAAAGTAAAAATTATAATAAGTAGCTTTTATGATAATATATATTTCTAGAACCTTTATTCTGCTGCCATGCCATGAAGAACGATCCAGAGTCTTTAATGTGTCACTGTTGATGATAAGTCCCCAGGACCCTGAGAGTCTGGGTGCACACACATATTAGAAATAATGTTACTAACCATTAACTTGGAAAAAATACAAAATATGTGTCATTCTTTCACTGTTATTTGAGTTGACCATTTCATTTTGTTACCATGATTTTACAAAACTGTACTGTCCTTAGAAATTAATGTCAAGTTTTTATCTTAGAGATTGATTATCAGATATTGATAATTTTAATAGAATATAAGGGAGACCATACTATATATGGTATACTTGTACAATATTTAGTAAAACTTTCATGTTGGGAAACTGTGGAAGATCTCAATGGTTAATGACAATTGCTTCCAAACCTGACTGCCTTCGT
Organism: Onychomys torridus; assembly: GCF_903995425.1. Taxonomy (NCBI): domain Eukaryota; kingdom Metazoa; phylum Chordata; class Mammalia; order Rodentia; family Cricetidae; genus Onychomys; species Onychomys torridus. Next base: position 84,738,480 of record NC_050451.1, on the reverse strand, counting down.
TAAATCCCTAGAATTAATTTGGTAGAAGAATAGAATCTGCTCCAGTGAATTATCCTTTGACCTACACTTGAACATAGGGCATGTGTATCATTTCATACAAACACACATACACACAACATTCATAAATAAAATGTAATACTAATAAAAATAAAACTTTTCTCTTCTTCCTGGGGAAGCCAGACATCTATTATTAAAACTTTATTTCAAGGAAAGTGGTTTGCAAAACGGAATTCAGTACTAGTTATGATTGCTCTCATGGTCATCAATGTGATTTCACAATTTCCAGTGTCAAAACTGTAGTCAGTTTTTCATGTGGGTGTACTTAGAGTTAAGGTATTTGTACAAAGATTAAGTTAGATGAAGCACAAGATGAGCCTTCAGTGTGTAGACAGCACTACAACTAACAATGGCCATGCCAAATCCAAAGCCTTGTCAGGACACAAAGAGGTGGTTTCCTCTGCAAGTAAAAGAGAGATCTGAGCAGAAACCTAGCCCGAGGGTAAATTGGCTTTAGACTTTTCTCCAGAATTATGGAAAGATAAATTTCTTTGTTGAAACTTAAGCCAAAAATATTTGTAATGATAATTCTATTAAACAAATATATTTCCTATTGACTGTATTTGTCAAAGAACAAAGAAGGAATGGATGATTAGATTTTATAAAACATGAATGATTGACCTTACAACTTGTGAACCCCATTTTTCAAAAACAGAGAGGATGAAGAAGACATGAAATCTCTCAAGGAAAAGGCAGAATATGTGTACATAATTTCACATACAGATGAAGAAGGTGATTCTCGAAAGGGATAAGAAAGAGCGAGGAGGAGTTAGATGGGGAGCCAGAGCACGAAGAGGAAGAACAGGAGAAGGAAGAGGAGAAGTTGAAGGAGGAGAACGATCAACAGGTTGAAGAGGATCATGAAAAGGAAGAGAGTAGCAGACTGTAGAAATAGCAAAGAACTGCAATGATGAGCAGAGTTCCTCAGGAAGCAATATCCAAGCATAGTCAGGATATTTTAAGCATCCCTGGTGTAAGGGATTGATGTAACTACTAGCCTAGCTGATAATATCTCCCACACTTCAGATTCCTCAACATATTTGTTTCATTGATGTCCATATTTCCATGTTATGTCATTTGAGCTGGAGAAAGTAAGAAATACTTTTGCATTTTATATAAAATTGAACTATAGTGAATAGAGATAACCACACCTAAAACACTTTGAGTTATATGTAGAACAAGAATATTCCACTTACTGTCAACTAAATTTGCATATGCTGTGACTTTTAAAAGCTGTTGAGATTTTCATCTCAATACATGTTTTAATATTACATGTGTGATTATTAATATTAGAGCCTAGCTTTACAGTAAGGCTTAATATTCTGAGATTTGTTAATTTTAGATAATTTCCATATGTTTTTGTCTATGAGGGGGTAGAATATTTTACCCTGGTAGATATTAAATTCAAGGACATTAAAATGGACTTCTCAGGACCAGTCACCAGAACACTTTCCTTAACTCCCAGTCAGCTTTTAATATTTAAAAATTACAGGCTACAATTTCAATATATAGATTTTTTTTTCTGTACTTTCATCCATTCATCTTCATAAAATCATTTTGAGAGAGGGTAACAGAATTTCATTAGCTCTGCTAACACTACCAATCCAACAATTAAAACAATCTTTTATTTATCTGTGAATGAAAAATACAGCTGAAGTAGGATATTTACATATTATAAAGAACTATAATATAATGCATATTCTATTGTTTCTATTGTTATAAAGTGAAAAAAGCAGAAATCATATTTGTACAAATATTTAAGCATGGAATTTTTTTTATTTTTTTCTTTTATTATATTTGTGTTTTAATTTTACAAATCAGCCATGGTGGATTCAGTACAGGCAGGTCCAGTCCCCTTCTTCCAGGCTGAGCAAAGTGTCCCTGTGTAAGCCCAAGGTTCCAAACAGACAGCTCATGCACTAAAGGTGTTTGGCCATCTGATCACCAGGCTTTCTCTCAACCATTGCCAGCAATCTACAGAGGATATATCATTGTGGATTTCTGGGGACCTCTGCAGCACTCTGCCTATTCTTGTTCTCATGTGGTCATCATTTACCATGGTCTGTTATTCCTTGTTCTGCCTTTCTGTTCTTGGAATTTTTCTTGAGTTATTATCCTACATTGCTTTTATTCCTTCTTGTGCTATATAATTCATTACTTTGGGATAAAGAAAATGTAGCACATATACACAATGGAGTACTACTCAGCAGTAAAAAAAAAAATGACAGCATGAAATTTGCAGGCAAATGGATGGAAGTAGAAAATATCATCCTTAGTGAGGTAACCCAGACTCAGAAGTACAAACATAGTATGTACTCACTCACAGTAGGATACTAGATGTGAGGGAAGGGATGGCCAGACTGCAACCCACAGTTCCAGAGAGGCTAGCTAAGAGGGAAAAACTCTAGGAGGCACACATCGATGGCCCTTCAAAGGAGAAGTGAAGATCTACATGAGTGGACTGGGAGTTGATGGGGCGGTGGAGGTCGAGGAGTATGGAATGAGAACATAGGGCAATGGGAGGGTCAACCTGGAACAGGGACAGAGTGGGAGGACAGTGATGGAGATACTATGATAGATGAGGACATCATGGGAATAGGAAGAGGCAGGGAGCTTGGGAGGCTCTCAGGAATCTACAAGGATGACCCCACCTTGGAGTGCTGGCAGTGGTCTAAAGAGTGCCTAGACAAGTCCTACTCTGGTGACCAGTCTAATGAATACTCTTACAGTCATCATAGAGCCTTCTCCAGTGACTGATGGAGGCAGATGCAGAGATCCATGGCCAGGCACCAGGCTGAGCTCTGGGAATCCAATTGATGGGAGAGAGAAAGAGGAGGCATTCCGGTGAAAATCATGATGGGAGGACATGCAGAGATGACCGGCCACACTGGTGGAAGCTCATGAACTGTAGACTAGTGGCTGTGGAACCCCCAAGGGAGTGGACTAGGCCCTCTGGATATGGAAGACAGTTGTTTGGCTCACACTGTTTGGGGAGCACCCAGGCAGGGGGATCAGGATCAGTACCTGGTGCATGGGCAGGCTTTTGGGAGCCTGGTGCCTGTGGTATGAGCCTTGCATAGCAGCCCCAGACCTGCCTAGGCTCAATGTGCTTGGCTCTGCTGACTTTCCATGGGAGATCTTGATTTGGGGGATGTGGGAATGTGGGGTGGCTTGGGAAGGAGGGCTGGGGGGTGGGAGGAGGGAGGAGAGGGCATGTGGAGTGAGTAGAAAATTTCTTAATAAAGAAAAATGAAAAGAAAAAATTCATTACTTTGGGAATTGTTTATATAAAACAGGTATCCATGGGACTCTGTTATTTCAGAGAAATGACTTTAAAATATGAAATTGTTCACATATCTTAATGAGTGTTTAACCTAAACAAAACCAAAACATTTAAAATATTGAACCAATTATTAGTTAAGATGTGTAAGATAATCCTAGAACATAAAATCGTTAAATTTACCTTTATATTTAATTAACATCCAAAGGAAAAAAAAGGATTCATTTCCTACTCCATGAAGCTGTATTAACCAGAATACATCATATATCATACTCCTCATCATCGTAATGTTATGGGGAGTCTGTTATTACAAATCTTCAATGTTCAGTAGGTTAAACTGAACTGTAAATTAACTTTCCAGGTTTCTTTTACCTGTCTCTTCCTTCATTAACTGCTTAAAAGTAAGACAAGTACTTTAAATGGTTTCTTCTTAAAGTATTGGTATATGTTAGAAAATAGGGGGTTCTTTTTGTTCGTTCATTTTTGTTTTTTTCAAGACAGTGTTTTACTGTGTATCCCTAGCTGTTCTGGAATTCACTCTGTAGACCAAGCTGGCCTCAAAATCAGAGAGATCTGCCTCTCTCTGTCTCTTGAATACTGGGATTATAAGCGTGTTTCATCACCCCCCCCATTCAGAATGTTGTATTTTTAATCTTTTTCAGCATTGCTTTATATATGTTTTATCAAAACATCTCATGCTCCCTAGTATTCAGGTATTAGCTGGTGATTAAAAGAATTAAAAGTGTACAAGAAAAAAAAAAACCTTAAAACAATCTTTTATTGTACTAATAAATTTGCACATTAGGAATTTGGAAAGGTTTTAGTGAGACAGATATATTATTTATCTTCTGGTATTATTATTTAACATACAATAAGGAGTTGCTTGGGACTGAAGAATCCAACCACAAGCCAAGATGTCAACATACATACATAAATACATGTATAATTATAAAATATTAGGATTACTTCCTTATTGCACTGCTTCATTCTGAATCCCCTCTGGGTATACTCAGAAGACAGGCACTTGAAAAATTCTTCAGTTACTCAAAACTGTTTGTGTGTATTCTGGGTATGTGTGTGTGTGTGTGTTGGTCTATGTGTATGTGAGTATACTTATTTGTATTTGTTTATATGTATGTGATTTGTGGTTCTTTTATGAGCATAAATCTTTGTGTGTATATGAGTCTTGGTGTATCTGTCTGAGACTTTGCATTCATGTGTATGTTTTTATGGATATCTGTATGTCTGTATGTATGTGCATATGTGTATGTATGTGTTCTTTTGTGTTATGTGGTTATATGTATATCTGAATGTCTGTGTCATTATGTATATGTTATGCAAGTAACTGTGTTCATATGTATTATTTTTAATAAATCTACGTGTGTATATTTTTTATTTGTGTGCATGAGTGTCTGCATATGAGCAACTGTGTATTTTACATTTGAGTTTTCCTGTCTGTGTCTGTGCATTTATGTATATATATATATATATATGTGTGTGTCTATATGTCTGTGTCAATGTATGTTAATGAATGAATGTTTATGTGTGTATTTGTGTCTACTGCAAATACATTATTACACATAAAATTTATTCTTGTGTATTTGTCTCTATGTTAGGGGAGCACATTTACATATGTTTCTGTGTATGTTTGTTCAGGAGTGTTATGTATAATTGTACATATGTATATCATTTATATGTATATATTTGAATGCAATTATTTGTATGTTTCTGTATAAGTATAGTTTTATATGTGTTTGTGAACATGTGCATCTTTGTTTGTATAAGTCTATGTGAGTTAATGCATTTATATTTGTGTGAACCTGTGTGTTTTTGTCTCTGTGGGTACATGTGTAGAAGTGAGTATTTGTGCATGTGATTGTGTGTGTGTGTGTTTGTATGTGTATGTGTGCATTTGTTTGTATATTCTCTCCCTCCAGACTCATTGGGAAGTTTTGTTTGTTTTTTTCTGTTCTTTACCTTGATTCAACTATTTTTTTTAAAATTTACTGCTGTATTTCATTATTTTTTTTCTTTATTATTATGTGTTTTAAATTTTATACATCATCCATGGGTTCCCCTGTCCTCCTCCATCCGGCACAACCCCCTCCTTCCCCCCAAGCCCCTCCCCTCCATTCCCATGTCCTCCAGATCAAGGCACCCCTGGAGATTCATTTAAACCTGGTGGATTCAGTAAAGGCAGATCCTGTCACCTCCTTCCAGACTGAGCAAAGTGTCCCTGTGTAAGCTCAAGGTTTCAAACAGCCAGCTCATGCACTAAGGACAGATCCTGGTCCCACAGACTGGGTGCCTACCAAGCAGACCAAGTTATTCAATTGTCTCACTTATCCAGAGGGCCTGATCCAGCTGGGGGCTCCACAGCATTTGGTTCATAATTCATGTGCATCCATTCGTTTGGCTATTTGTCCCTGTGCTTTTTGTAATCATGGATTCAACAATTCATGCTCTTGCAGACCCTCCTCTTTATGGACAGTTGGACACCTGGGGCTCCACCTGGGGCCTGGCTGAGGATCTCTGCACGCACTTCCATCAGTTATTGGATGAGAGTTCCAGCATGACAGTAGGGTGTTTAGCCATCTGATCACCAGACTAGGTCAGATCAGGCTTTCTCTCGACCATTGCCAGAAGTCTACAGAGGATGCATGTATCATTGTGGATTTCTGGGGACATCTCGAGCACTCTGCCTATTCCTGTTCTCATGTGGTCTTCATTTATCATGGTCTGTTATTCCTCATTTTCCCTTTCTGTTCTTGATCCAGCTGGGATCTCCTGCTCCCCTAAGCTTTCTTTCCCTCAAATCTTGCCCTTCATTACTCCCACTGTTGTCCAGGTTGTTCATTTAGATCTCATCCATTTCTCTGTCATTGGGTGATCCTTGGGTCTTTCCTAGGGTCCCATTTTCTAGGTAGTCTCCCTGGAGTTGTGTAGCAGCCTAGTCATCTTTGTTTTACATCTAGTATCCTCCTATGAATGAGTACATACCGTGTTTGTCCTTCTGAGTCTGGGTTACCTCACTCAGGATGATTTTTTCAAGATCCATCCATTTGCCTGAAAACCTCATGATGCCATTGTTTTTCTCTGCTGAGTAGTACTCCATTGTGTATATGTACCATATTTTCTTTATCCATTCTTCAGTTGAAGGGCATCTAGGTTGTTTCCAGGTTCTGGCTATTACAAACAAAGCTGATATGAACATAGCTGAGCAAATGCCCTTGTGGTATAATTGAGCATTCCTTGGGTATATGCCCAAGAGTGCTACAGCTGGGTCTTGGGAGAGATGGATTCCCAATTTTCTAAGGAAGCTCCATATTGATTTCCAAAGTGGCTGTACAAGCTTGCATTCCCACCAGCAGTGGAGGAGAGTTCCTCTTGCTCCACATCCTCTCCAGCATAAGCTGTCTTCTGTGCTTTTGATCTTAGCCATTCTGACAAGTGTAAGATGGTATCTCAGTGTAGTTTCAATTTGCATTTCCTGGATAATTAGGGACTCTGAGAAATTCCTTAAATGTCTTCCAGCCATTTGAACTTCCTCTGTGGAGAATTCTCTGTTTAGTTCTATAGACCATTTCTTAATTGGACTGTTGGGCATTTTGATGTCTAATTTCTTGAGTTCCTTATATACTCTGGATATCAGCCCTCTTTCAGATGTGGGGTTGGTGAAGACCTTTTCCCATTCTGTAGGCTCTCGCTTTGTCTTGTTGACCTTGTCTTTTGCTCTACAAAAGCTTCCCAGGGTCGCATTGATTGTTTCTCTCAGTGTCTGTGCTACTGGTGTTATATTTAGAAATTGATCTCCGGTGTCAATGGGTTCAAGAGTACTTCCTACTTTCTCTACTATCAGGTTCAGAGTAGCAGGATTTATGTTGAGGTCTTTGATCCACTTGGAGTTAAGTTTTGTGCATGGTGACAGATATGGATCTATTTGCAGCCTTCTACACATTCACATCCAGTTATGCCAGCACCATTTCTTGAAGATGCTTTCTTTTTTCCATTGTACATTTTTGTCTTCTTTGTCAAAAATTATATGTTCATAGGTGTGCAGGTTAATGTCAGGGTCTTCAATTCGATTCCATTGGTCCACATGTCGGTTTTTATGCCAGTACCAAGCTGTTTTTATTACAGTAGTTCTGTAGTAGAGCTTGAGGTAGGGGATTGTGATGCCTCCAGAGGTTGTTTTATTGTACAGGATTCTTTTGGCTATCCTGGGTTTTTTGTTTTTCCATATGAAGTTGAGTATTATTCTTTCCAGATCTGTGAAGAATTGTGTTGGTAATTTGATGGGGATTGCATTGAATCTGTACATTGCTTTTGGTAAGATAGCCATTTTTACTATGTTAATCCTGCCTATCCATGAGCATGGGAGATCTTTCCATTTTCTGAAATCTTCTTCAATTTCTTTTTTCAGGGACTTAAAGTTCTTGTCATATAGATCCTTGACATGCTTAGTTAGCATAACCCCAAGGTATTTTATATCATTTGTGGCTATTGTAAATGGTGATGTATCTCTGATTTCCTTCTCAGCCTGTTTGCCTATTGTATATAGGAGGGCTACTGATTTTTTTGAGTTGATCTTGTATCCTGTAATGTTGCTGAAGGTTTTTATTAGCTGTATCAGTTCCTTGGTTGAATATTTGGGGTCACTCATGTATACTAACATGTCATCTGCAAATAGGGAAAGCTTGACTTCTTCCTTTCCAATTTGTATCCCCTTGTCTCCTAATGTTTTCTTATAGCTCTGGCTAGAACTTCAAGTACTATATTGAATAAGTATGGGGACAGGGGACAGCCTTGCCTTGTTCCTGATTTTAGTGGTATTGCTTTGAGTTTCTCTCCATTTAATTTGATGTTGGCTGTTGGCTTGCTGTAGATTGCCTTTATTGTGTTTAGGTATGTTCCCTGTATTCCTGATCGCCCCAAGACCTTTATCATGAAGGGGTGTTAGATTTTGTCAAATGACTTTTCTGCATCTAGTGAGATGATCATGTGGTTTTTTCTTTGAGTTTGTTTATATGGTGTATTACATTGAGGGACTTTCATATGTTGAACCACCCTTGCATCCCTGGGATGAAGCCTACTTGATCATGATGGATAATTGTTTTGATATGTTCTGGGAGCCTCATAGAAGGAGTTTGGTAATATACCTCCTGCTTCTATTGTGTGGAACAATTTAAAGAGTATTGGTATTAAGTCTTCTTTGAAGATAAGGTAGAATTCTTCAGTGAAACCATCATGTCCAGTGCTTTTTTTGGTTGGGAGACTTTTCATGACTGATTCTATTTCCTTAGGGGGTTATTGGACTATTTAAATGGTTTATCTGGTCTTGATTTAAGTGAGGTATGTGGTACCTATCCAGAAAACTATGCATTTCTTTTAGATTTTCCAGTTTTGTGGAGTAGAGGTTTTTGAATTATGACCTGATGAATCTCTGGATTTCCTCATTGTTTGTTGTTATATCCCCCTTTTCATTTCTGATTTTGTTAATTTGGACGCTCTCTCTCTGTCTTTTGGTTAGTTTGGGTAAGGGTTTGTCTATCTTGTTGATTTTCTGAAAGAGCCAACTCTTTGTTTCATTAATCCTTTGTATTGTTTTCTTTATTTCTATTTTATTGATTTCAGCTCTAAATTTGATAATTTCTTGGCATCTGTTCCTCCTGGGAGACTTTGCTTCTTCCTGTTCAAGGGCTTTCAGGTGTGCTGTCAAGTCACTAGCATGAGATTTCTCCAGCTTCTTTATGTGGTTATTCAGTGCTATGAATTTCCCTCTATACTATAAAAAAAAGCACTGCTTTTATAGTATCCCATAAGTTTGCGTATGTGGTGTATTCATTTTCATTGATCTCTAGGAAGTCTTTAATTTCTTTATTTCTTCCTTAACCCATTGGTGATTCAGTTGAGCATTATTCAGTTTCCATGAGATTGTAGGTTTTCTGTAGTTTTTTCTGTTGTTGAAATCTAACTGTAAACTATGGTGGTCTGATAGAACACAGGAGGTTATTCCATTTGTTTTGTATCTGTTGAGTTTGCTTTGTGGCCAAGTATGTGGGTTTATTTTAGAGAAGGTTCCATGGGGTGCTGAGAAGAAGGTATATTCTTTTTTGTTCGGGTGGAATGTTCTGTAGATATCGATTAAGTCCATTTAAGCCATAACATCAGTTAATTCCATTATGTCTCTGTTAAGTTTCAATTTGGCCAATCTGTCCAGAGGTAAAAGTGGGGTGTCGAAGTCTCCCACTATTAATGTGTGGGGGTTTATATGTTATTTAAGCTTTAGTAATGTTTCTTTTACATATGTGTGTACCCTTGTGTTTGGGGCATAAATTTTCAGAATTGAGACTTCATCTTGGTGGATCTTTCCTATGATGAGTAGGTCATGTCCTTTCCTCATCTTTTTTGAATGAATTTAGTTTGAAGTCTATTTTGCTGGATATTTGGATGGCTACACCAGCTTGCTTCTTAAGACCATTTGATTGGAAAGTCTTTTCCCAGCCTTTTATTCTTAGGAGGTATCTGTCTTTGAATTTGAGGTGTGTTTCTTGTATGCAACAGAAAGATGGGTGTTGTTTTCGTATCCATTCTGTTAGTCTGTGTCTTTTTATAGGTGAATTAAATCCATGGATATTAAGGGATATTAATGACCAGTGATTGTTCTTTTCTGTTGTTATTTTTATTTTTTGGTGGTAGTGTGTGTGTACTTCTCTTCTTTGGGGTGTACTGCTGTGGTGTTATCTATTGCCTGTGTTTTCATGGGTGTATCTGCCTTTCTTAGGTTGGAATTTTTCTTCTAGTGCTTTCTGTAGGGCTGGGTTTGTGGATAAGTGTTGTTTAAATCTGGTTTTGTCTTGGAAGGTCTTGTTCACTCCATCTATGATGATTGAAAGTTTTGCTGGGTATATTAGTCTAGGCTGGCATCCATGGTCTCTTAGTGTCTGCATTATATCTGTCCAGGTCCTTCTGGCTTTCAAAGTCTCCATTGAGAAATCGGGTGTAATTTTGATTGGTTTGCCTTTATAAGTCACTTGGCCTTTTTCCTTTGCTGCCCTTAATATTCTTTCTTTATTCTGCATGTTTAGTTGTTTAATTATTATGTGGTGAGGTCCCTGTTTTTGGGGGGGTCTAGTCTGTTTGGTGTTCTATAGGCTTCTTGTATCTTCATAGGTATTTCCTTCTTTAAGTTGGGACAGTTTTTTTTTCTATGATCTTGTTAAATATATTTTTTGTGTTTTTCAGTTGGTAGTGTTCTCCTTCTTCTATTCCTATTATTCATAGGTTTGGTCTTTTCATTGCGTCCCAAATTTCTTAGACATTTTGTTATGACTTTGTTGGCTTTAGTGTTTTCTTTGACTGATGAATCTATTTCTTATACCGTATCTTCAACACCAGAGATCCTGTCTTCTATCTCTTGTATTCTGTTGGTTATACTTGCATCTGAAGTTCCTGTTCATTTACTCAGATTTTCTATTCCCAGCATTCCTTCTGCTAGTGTCTTCTTCATTTTTCCTATTTCCCTCTTCAGGTCTTGGACTGTTTTTCTCGTCTGTTTCATTGCTTTTTAATGATTTTCTTTCAGGGACTTATTGTTTTCTTCTGCTTTATTTGTCCTTTCCTCTAGTTTTTTATAGTGTTCTTCCCATTTTTTATCTGTCTGTTCTTCTACTTTATTTTTTATTTCTTCTATATAAGGCTTTAGCCTCTTCATGATGTTACTTATAAGGTTATTTTCTTCTTCTTCTTCCATTCTGTGATGTTCAGGTCTAGCTGTTGAAGAAGGGCTAGGTTCTGGTGATGCTGTATTGCTCTTTATTTTGTTGTATGTACTTCTCCTTTGATGTCTGCCCATCTCCTCTAGTGTTCGTTCTTGGTCTTATCAGTGTCCTTGGTCCAGAGAGAATTGACAGATTTAGAGAGCCTCTCTCTGGTCCAGATGGAAGCTCTTGGCCAGATGGGAGCGCTTGTCCAGATGAGAGTGCTGGCCGGATAGGAGCTGGGTGCTAAACTCTGAGTCTCGGGAAGTTCCTGGGGTCTCCTTCTTATTTTGTCCAAATGGGAGCTCCTCTTATCCAGATGGGAGTTCCTCTGGTCTCTGGTCCATATGGAAGTTCCAGTGCAGGATGGAAGCTTGGGGCTGGTCTCTGATTCTCAGGAAGTGGCTGGTGTCTTCAGCAGATGGGTTTGGAGGCAGGGTGTGGAGACTGCAGTGTCTGCCTGCAGTCTTGGAAAAGGGGAGCCATCCTGCAGGGCCCGCCAATTGGAAGGAAACTGGGGCCAAGTTGGTCAGGTCCTCCGGGAATGGCCTGTGTCCAGTGGTGGGACCCAGGGGCAGTTGCCTCTCTGGCTATAACCCTAGGCACTCACCTCTGGTCCAGATGGGAATTCAGGGGCAGAGGGGAGCTGGGGGTTGGTCTCTGAGTCTCAGGAAGTGGCTGTGGTCTTGGGCAAATGGGTGTGGGGGCAGGGTGTGGAGACTGCAGTGTTTATCTGCAGTCTTGGAAAAGGGGCGCCTTCCCACAGGGCCTGCAGATTGGCAGGAAACTGGGCCCAAGTTGGTCAGGTACTCCCGGGCTGGCCTGTGTCCAGTGGTGGGACCCTGGAGCAGTTGCCTCTCTGACTATTGAAGTTTTTAACCCTTATAACATGAGGATCTAATTACTGAGTAAAGAATGGGAAGGCAGGAGGTCTTCCATTACTATCAATCAAGAGAGTCAAGGATTCTTCCTTATGGGAAGCTCCAAATAATGCAAGAATAGATAAGCTTTTATACCTTCCCTATGGCTTTTAAGCCCTATATCTGTTTCTGAGTTGTGACTACCAAAAGCACTTTAAAACACAAATGTAACGTATAGATTTCCTTCTTAGACTATGAAAGCAGAGGTGTATTAAGAGGAGGTATAGTTTTACTTTGAAAGCATGTTTCTCAGGTGAGAGGCATGTACAAAGAAGTCAGTTTAGAGAAAAGGAACAAAACCTATATTCAGTGGATCTGTTGGGACAAAGATAATTTTATTAAACATAAATGCCCTTCAGGCTTTTTGGTAAGCTAGTCATTAATATATTTTATAACCGATTTGCAAAGGAATTTTCACATTGCTTATTGTCATAGGATAAAACCCTTCCCTACATTATCTTCTGTGTTCTAGAAAAATGCAATAAAGAAATCATATAACATAAATAAAATGACTCCTCAGATTTCTTTGATATCAAACTAGAATCCTTCATTCCTCAGTTGACAGAATTATCATCTTAGAAACCTAAGGGAGTAAGTTTTGACAGGGAAACATTGCTGATAAAGTACACTGATGCTTCTAGTCAGTAGAGCGAAGAAAGCAGAAGTTTCTCTGCATCCTAAGAGAATGAAGCTGGGCCCTGTGCCTGGGGCACAGAACAAAGTCTAAGGCAGTCAGGGCTTTGGGGATATTATCAGTCAATATAATATTGGACTCATGCTTTCTTGTGTTTCCTCTTCATGGCATTCTTATATGTGCTACTCAGAAATCTGTGAGATCAAAATTTAGGAATTGTCCTTTTCAAAATTTCATTTCATTTACAGATTTAGTTGGATTTTGGCATATTGTGGGTAAATAAAACTGAAGAAGGTACTATAAAAAGACGGTAGAAGGAGTGGTAATGATTTTCAAATACATGTATTCTTTGAGGGTCTCACTCACGTATGTAATTAAGAGGAAATACGGGTGTGCTCTTGAGGTGCACAGTCTTGTTAACTAGATTTTAAGAATGGGCTCAAAAGGAGGATCAAGACCATTTTTTTTAGAGTTTAAAATTAAAACCATACAACAGACAAGCTTTCCACTACATCAGCTACTGGAGGAAGAAGATGGAGAAGAAGAAAAATAACAAACAAACAGACAAACAAATAAACACCTGATCACTTAAGCTGGTGTGGCTCTTAGACCCTTTCCTTAACAATCTTCTGAAATGATGTTTGGACTTTAGTTACAGGAGTTGTTTTGGTACATGTCAGTTGGGACTGGGCTCCAAAACCTTCATTTTGATCAGTGGTGGTATTCTGAAATGGTCTCCATCTGTTGTAAAGAAATGTTTCCGTCATGAAACTAGAGTTACAGGGACTTTGCTCTGGGATTGCATTTCTTAGAAATATCCAAATGAAGTCTCACTAACTTGGATGCCTAAGTAAGACCTGAACAAGGATGACAATAGATCTATATTCTTTTCTTTTTCAGAGCTGAGGACTGAACCCAGGGCCCTGTGCTTGCTAGGCAAGCACTCTACCACTGAGCTAAATCCCCAACCCCGGCAATAGATCTATTAACATGTACAAGGAAAGCTCATGAGGTCTGAACCCTACACAAAGAACTACAGGCAACTAAGGATGTCTGAGACTAGGAGAAATATTCTTCTGTAGGAAAAAAGTTTATAAACGGGCTATCAAATGAATATGAAATCCTAAGAGCCTAGTCTTAAGTAATTTTCAGGGCTTATTGTTAGAGTTTCTCTGGACACAGTTTAAGGAGTTGCATGTAGGGTTGTAGGGAAGTTTGTTTTTCATTCCTGCTTTTCATATTAGTTTAAAATTTACTGTCCAGCAACAGAAAAATGCACTGGAATTTTACTGCCCAGGGATTGAAACTGATTTTTTTTTTAATGGATCCTGGGATGTTTCTCTCTTTGTCCTGTCCTGTTCCTTCAAAGGCAATGTTATTTCATTGTTTCTTTGACAATGTAGTTGGTTCTTTAAACCCGTTTAGAGAAAAAAAAATGAAGTAACAATATATCTGTTCTCCTTGATTGGGTTTTGTAAAAATAATATTATTTAAACAAACTAGCAGGAAATATGATCCAAAGAGACAAATAATCAAAATTTTTAACATTTTGCTCAAACATATTAGATAGAGATACAGAAGCAGAGAGGGGAGAGAAGGAAAGAGACAAAGAGAGGGACAGTTTCTCCTGTTCCCAAATCCATAGCAACATATATTAATACAGTCCCAAAAATACCCTTGACTTATCATTTCTAACACTATCAATTTTTAGATAATGAGGCTAGGTTTAAAAGATTAGGTTTTAGAGGAAAGGGAAATGGAGGGTGGGCCAGGGGGAGGGTGGGGAAGAGGGAGAACAGGGGAATCCATGGCTGATATGTAAAATTAAGTTAAATTATAAAATAAATTTTAAAAAATAAAATAAAATACCCCCCCCCAAAAAAACCCTAATCTTTTTTAAAAGTACATTTTTAACATCCTTTGAATGAACTGCTTTTATACATTTAACATTTGCTTATTTTGGTGACTGAATGCAGTTCCAGGAAGCCATTCAAAAGATTTCATTTCTCTCTTAATGGAGCTTGTGTATGCTCTCTACAGAGTGAAAATTTCACATTCACGATTCTCTTCTCTGTCATGAAGATACTGTAGGTAACTTCGTTGTGTCACTAATCCCCAAACAGGTAATCTCATGTATACTGTCTTGATGTTATAGCTATTGTGTTTTATTCTTTGTATCAAGACATGATTGAGAGAATTCCTGAGTGTCTCTTGTACTATTGGAAGACAAAGACTCTCTCCTACAAATGGAGAAATGACATATTCAAAGCTCTTTGAAAAAAGATGGCACTTTTGTTCTGTGTAAGTAATAGAGGGATGTGTTTGTAATCTTAGTTATTCAGGAAGCTGAAACACTGAACAGCAAAGTCAAGGCCTATCTGCATTACATAGAGCCGTCAAGGCCAGTCTGGACAAGACCCTATGTTAAAGTGAAAGGAAAAATGATTGCTGAGGGTATAACTCAGTATTAGGGCTTGGATAGCAACTATTTAGCTATATTCTATTCTAAGTGTACCACCAAATGTATGCTTTGTGATATATATAGATATAGATATAGATATAGATATAGATATAGATATAGATATAGATATATATGTGTGTGTGTGTGTGTGTGTGTGTGTGTGTGTATGCATATATATATGCATACACACACACACATGTATGTGGTGGGTATTGTGTTCCCTGAATATTATGTGTTCCCCGAAATAAACATATCTGGGGTCAGAGAACAGACAGCCACTAGAACAAAGCCAAAAATGGTGGCAAAAGAAATTGGGAAGAGTAAGCCTTAACAGAAGTTGGGTGGTGGTGGTGCACACCATTAATCCCAGCACTTGGGAGGCAGAGCTAGCTGGATCTGTGAGTTCAAGGCCACTTTAGAAACAGCTAAGCATGGTGACACACACTTTTAATCCCAAAAACCCAACCTTTAATCCCAGGGAGTGATAGCAGAAAGAGAAAGGTATATAAGGTGTGAGGACCAGGAACTAGAGGAGTAAAGCATGTAGTTAGTTAAGCATTTGGTTGGTTAAGCATTCAGGCTTTGGAGCAACACAGATGAGCTGAGATTCATGTGGAGGAGGACTCAGAAGTTTCCAGCCTGAGGAAACAGGATCACCTGAGGTGAGATAGCCGTGGCTTGTTCTGCTTCTCTGATCTTCCAGCATTCACCCCAATAACTGGCCTCAGGTTTGTTTTTTCTATCTGTGTGTATTTACGTATTTATCATGTGTGTATCATTATATGCTATCGCTCTAATTATATATATATATATATATATATGGTGTATATATATTCCACTTGTCCATTATCAATATAGTTATCTCTCAATCATCTATCTACCTATGTACTTACTTAGCACACACACACACACACACACACACACACACATATATATATATATATATATATATATATATATATATATATATATATATAAATGGACCATCAACATTTTAGATATAAAGTACCATAGTACTGTTATATAAAACTGTGGACATAAGCACCCTGTCTTTTCTATAAATGACTTTAACATTGTGTTGGCTATAACTCCAAGAGAACTTTCTAGTATGGATCAAAAACTGACAGATCTAGTCTGCATTTCTTACTGGATGGCCTTAGAATGGCAGCAGTTTGTTTGCATGCATCTGCTATTCCTGAAGTTTTTCTAATTTGTTATTGGGTGCTTGAAAACTTGAAATCATTAGAGTCCTTGCTCTGTAAAAATTGTCCTTATCTAAAAAGTTGAAAGTAGATTTAAATGAAATTTAAAAAAAAAAAACTATTTTAAGGACACAGAAAACTTCTTTTCTGTCCTCACTCAGCTGCTAGCACTCTTTACCAGCTTCATCAGTTCTGTCTTAGTTACTGTTGCTCCTATTTGGTTTTCCTTCAGTGCTCTGGGGAATATTCTAGACTCTAATTCTATTGTTGAACTCTATTTCAATAGTCAGTCATCTCTTTAACTCTTAAAATTGTCTTATATTCTCATTATTCCTTTGCATAGTTTTCGTCTCATAACCTGTGGTTAAATATCTGCAAATCTTATAGGACCTAAATTCTCAGATGTTTTTTCAATCATTGGCCTTGAATTCTGTCATGTCTTTCAAACTACTGTTGTTAGTGAAATGTCTAAGGAGTATTTGGGGACAAGCATGTCAGGCCAGTCAGGAGTTCCCTGTGGCTGATCACTAGCTTTATTAACTCAAGGTAATTTCTCATTGTAGCAGGATGGAGGCTGACTGCCATACCAAGGCCTCCAAATATTAGTGTGAGAACTGATATATTAATATAATGCTTTTGTACACTGGTTTAACAAAACACTAGCAGACTAAAGGAATGCTGGGAAGAGGAAGGCTGAGTCACGAGTCACCAGCCAGACACATGGGAAGCAAGATGTGAAGGCAGAACTAAAAAAAAGGTACCCAGCCACATGGCTAAACATAGATAAGAAGTACAGGTTAATTTAAGTGTAAATGCTAGTCAGTAATAAGTCTGATCAAATGGCCAGGCACTTATGATTAATAATAGAAAACACCCTCCTAATATTTCCCAAACAGTCCCAATAAGAGGGGATCAAATATTCAAACTTAAGATCCTAAAGGCACATTCATTCTCATTTGAAGCACCACACCTTCAAAGGTCCTCTGTTCTCTCAGAACCCCTGAAGAATAATTTCAATATCTCTCCAAATAATCAGTCAAGAAAATCTCAGAAAGTGTCTCTACCCTAGTTACACATCACATTAGTTCAGAATCTGATCTAACATTAAAGATACATAATGCAAACAATTCTTCAATATTGCTTCAAAATGAAGATCATTTAAATACTTTGCAGTTGAAAATGTAAGATATATCATTTTTAAAACCTATTTCAATGCCAAAAATATAAAGATAGATGTGAAAAAAAGCACTTTCTAGAGTTTATTGCTATTTATCTTTTGAAACACATCCTTGCAAGTATTAGCTATATATGTGTGCTTCTTCACTTGGTGCTCCCCAACCCATGTGTGTGTGTGTGTGTGTGTGTGTGTGTGTGTGTGTGTGTGTGTGTGTACATGTGTATATCTATTCATTTCCTCTTACTTTTTGTGCAGACAAATGTCTTTTTTAGATTTTTATTTGTAGGTAGAATTTTAGGACCTAGCTTGCTATGTAGTTTTACTGCAAGATATAAAAAAATAGACTATACTACTACATTTTGATAGTCTGTAGCCAAATTTTATGGTAGCAATACATTAACACAAAAATCAAAAAAATCATCCTATACTATAATAAAATGTTACACATCAATACTAACTTTTCACTAACATTTAAATAGAAAACAGTTAATGATGTGGGTTGTTATATCTTTGAGTTTATAAATTAATGTAAACACAAAACAAAGATGATATCAAATTAAAAAAATAGAGATGAAATTTGAGCAGAAATGATATTCTGCAATTACATAGGCAGAAATGTGACAGATATGAAAGTTCTCCACAGCAGTCATATATGAGAATTGTCACATTTCTTAAACAAATTGAGCTGCAAACTTGTGCTTTCCAAAGGGTAACAGATAATGTCATAGCAGAAATTTTGGAGACAGATAATATACAAGTGACAATACTCAATTATCTGGAAAATTACTGCAGTTTCTGAAAGAGAAAAGGATTCTCTAGTGTTTGGGGAAAGAATGCTGTTTCAGTCTGTATAGGCCAACAGTTAGCATACCTTTTACTAATTTAATCTTATTCTGTGTGAAGGTTGCTGTTATATTATGTGTATTGCTGGAAAAAAATCTAGTTTAGAGATGTTCACTCAGATTTTATCTCAACACATTGTTGTCTTTATTTCATTTTGTCATACCAGAAAGAATCTCCTCCTTTCCAATTCAACTTCTTCACTTGTATAAATAAAATTAGCAACGATTTATGGAAGTGGATTACATTCCATCACTCAAAAAATAACTCCTTCTACACACTTTCCTAGTATTTTTCTCCCAAGTATAACTTTCCCTGAAGTACTACCACTTCCTCATCACTGAAACAATTTGCATTTTTCTCCCAAAACAAACCAAAAAAAAAAAAACCAAAAAACAAAAAACAAACAAACAAAAAACCAAAAAACAAAAAACAAAAAAATCCCTCATAAACTCTTATCTCATTTAATTTGGAGGTAATGTCTGTTTTCAGATTTTGTAAGTCAGAGTACCAATATCAACAGAAGATAAGGTAAACACTTAGGATTCAGAGATTATTTTTGGAATAAAGGCAATAAAAATATCAGAGATGTGCTAGATAGGATCAAGTACACATGCATATTCATGTATACACACACACACACACACACACACACACACACATACACACAAACTACTTACCAATTAACCTTCAGTGAATTGTTTTGCCATACAAAGCCAGGAGATGGAAGCATTAATGGAAAGAAATGTTGAAAGCATTATGTAAAGATAAGAATGCTCTCAGGAAACCACACTAAGAAAGCCTTGTTTTGGAATCAAGACCCTGGCAAAACAGGCAATCACAATTCTTAACTGTTCTACAGCAAGAAAAAGGATGTTGATGTGCATTTTCATAGTGAAGCAGAAGAAATAAGCTAATAAAAAACAAGACATCCAAGGAGTGGAGGGAGATCATTAAAGCATTACTCCACTCCAGAACTTCCTTCTTTGTCACTTAAAAAAGAGCTATAAACATGACTCTTTCCTCTGAGCAAGAACCAAAGACCCAGGTAAGAGGGTGTGCGGAGAGTATTCTCATTGGATCAGCAATCATTCACAACAGAGTATAATTTGGCAAAATTCAACAGGACAAAAATAACAGGTTCATAATGCTTTCGTTGTTTCCCATTGATTGCCTTGAGAAAAATTAAGATTATTTCAATTATATTCTCTGTTCCTTAATTTTGAAATACTGATGTGAAAATATATCCAGTGTTCATTTAACAGGTGAATCATAAACATACATATGGTGTTCATTTTTTCATGAATATTTGCTTGTTAAATATTTATTGAGAGAAACAAATATTGATAGGTAATAGGCTATGTGAAGTAGAAATAGAGGTGTATAGAGTTTGGTGTGATGATACATGCCTTTAATATCAATACTTAGGAGGCAGAGACAAAATATCTCTGAGTTCCAGGACATGCAAGACTCCATAATGGGATCCTGTCAACATAAATACATTGATATCTATCTATCTATCTATCTATATCTATAGATATAGATAGATAGATATAGATATGTGTGTATGTGTGTATGTATATATATATGTATGTTTGTATGTGTGTATATATATATATATATATATATATATATATATATATATATGTGTGTGTGTGTGTGTGTGTGTGTGTGTGTGTGTGTCACATTTAAAAATCTTTTTATTTAGAAATTATACGCTGGGTTGAAGGATGGGTTTTGGTAAAGATTTCATGACATTCAGTGGCCCCTGAGATGTAATATAGTAAAAAGGGAAAGAGGAGTCACTTTCAGTTAGCGATTTGTTTATGGTTCCTTGGCAAAGAATTGATTATCAAAATACAATAAGTGCTGTTAATAATTGCAAAAATATTTTCATCCACTGACATATTACTCAATGAAATAAAGTCATCTGTGTTTGCCATTAGTTTTATAAATTATCTAGTATACTTTTCTATTTATTATTAATACATTTCCAGACAATTTCACACTTGAGTATAATGCACCACACTCAATTCACTTATCAGTGTTCTTTGTCATGCACCTTCCACTACTGCTGACTCCTTTCTTGTAGCCAGCTAGTCCCCCTGCTTCTATTATGTCCTTTCTCCTCCCTCCCTACTTTCCTCCTCCTCCTCCTCCTCCTCCTTCTCTCTCTCTTTCCTTTCCTTCCTTCCTTCCATCAATTCTTCTTCTCACCTGCCTGCCTACCACCTGTCCTTTCCTCCCTCCATTCTTCTTCATTTCTTGCTTTCTTCTTCCTTTCCATTCATTTTGATGGGCCCTTTCCACTCCTTCCTTTCACTGTTCTCCCAAGCCCACTTCTTCCTTGAACCTGTTAATCATTCTGGTTGAGCATAAGTCCCCATAGTCCATCAAAGTCTCAACAGTGTTTCAAAGTACAAAGTCCCTTCTGAGACTCATGACAGTCTCTTAACTGTAATCATCCTATAAAATCAACATCAAAAGGCAAGTTCCATACTTCCATCATATAATGGCACAGGATATACATTATCATTCCAAAACATAGGAAAGGGAGCATAGTGAGGAAGTACTGGACCAAAGAAAGACTAAAAATCAACTGGGAAAACTCACTTTGTAAAATCACAGGGTGAACACCTTGTATAAATATAAGTTCATCAACCTATGATATACTGAAATTTGAGAATGTTGCATCAGTACCAAGGAGACGAAAGTTTTTGCTATACAAGAATGAAGAAAGGAATTTCATGTCTCACTATCAGCAGCCTTTGGAAGTTCCTGTTCCAAGACCTCCTCCACGGTATGCAAAAAAAAAAAAAGAAAAAAGAAAAAAAAAAAAAAAACCTATGAATGTGGTGAGGGCTAGACTTTTCTATCTGAAGGGGAAAATAAGGAAAAACACATGCTTTCTCTTTTACTTTATCTTAAAAAGTCCTCTCTAGGGTTGGGGATTTAGCTCAGTGGTAGAGCATTTGCCTAGCAAGTGCAAGGCCCTGGGTTCGATCCTCAGCTAAAAAAAAAAATAGTCCTCTCTCTTCCTCCAAACTTTTACATCTTCCACATACCTCTTGTACACAGCAATTCATCTCTATACAGTTGCATCTCTTTACATCACAGATACACATCTCTACAAACAGTTACATCACTTTTTTTACATAGCTCCGCGTCTCTCTTCTGTATACATTTCTTCTCTCTACTCTGCCATGTTCCTTCACAAGTTATTACATCATTCACTCACTCTTTACTCATGCACTTTCTCACTTACTCACTCTCCTCTATACACACATTTCTGCCTTACATATACATCTCTATTTCTACCTCAAAAACTCTGGATAAATATCATTTATATTTTCAGGGTCACATAGCATTTCTTGATTAAACCATAAAAGCAGAGCCATTCTGATCACACAGTTTGAATTTCTCTCAGGGCTAGAGATGTTATATTGACCAGCCAGTGAGTACTGCTTGGCCACACACATAGCCTGATAGACATGACAGAAAGTGACATTGAAACTCAGGACCTACACAGTAAACAATTAGTTGGCTGGACCTTGAGGCTAGGAATATGGGCAGAAAGCCAATTGCTGAGAAAATTATGTCTAGTAAAGAAAATTATGTCTAGTAAAGCTGCTCTGTGCCTGACCTTGGTTCAACAGACAATTGGAAAGTTGTTATTGTATATTCTCTACAGGGGCCACTAGTTTGTTTGGGATTTGCTTTTAGGTCTTAGCCAAATGTGTGAAAATCTCTCTTCATAGCTAAGAATATAGTTATCATCTTGTCAGTCAGATTATAAAAACTATCCTAGTAGTATTTCTATTTGTCAGAATTATACAGCTTAAGCAGAAATCATCTTCCTGACCATCCACAGCTTTAAGTGTGCCCAATAGAAGGAACATACACATGAGGTAAACATATAAACAGTGGGAAACACCTGAAGGTGTTTTAGGGAAGAAATGTAGTGGCACATGAGAAAAACAGCAGATAGAAACAACCAGTCATTTACAGTCAGTGGCCCCATGGTCTTTGTCAAGTGGGGCTCCCCATCAGAGTTATTCATCTGGTGGATCAACCTGTTGAATACTAATTGTTTCTTTGTAAGAATCAATAAATATTAATGATAAAAATAAAATTGTTTACATTCTATTTATCTTATCATGAATCTGAAAGTAACAAATTCATTCCCTAATTTTCTCATAGTTTACAATTATAAGGGACAATTAAGCACTCTTCTCCATCAATAAAATCTTCATGTTGGCAGGTGAGTTGTCTAAATTATAAGATGAATTGCTGTCTAAATTATAACATGAATTGTTTCATTTAAAAAATTGAATCTAAAGAGTGTGTTCTTTCACTCCTCACTGAAGGTAGGTTCAAAAAACAAGAAAGAAAAACAAAATAAAGACTGATCACAGATTAAAATTATAATACAGCTATCAATTCTTATTAATAAAATGCTATCAAGATAATTTGAATTAGCTTTTAGTTACTAATTAACTTCTAACCTACTCACACATTACCAAAATGACTGCTTTGTGTAGACTACATAATTATTTTTAGTTTACAAATTATGTCTGAAATACAGGTATGAAATAATTTGGAAAAGGTCATATAACTGAAGAAAGTGCTGAGTTTAAAGCTGCTGTTCATGTTCTCACTGACTATGATTTAATTATTTCTTTTTCTACTGAGCAATCATTAACAATAAATTATTCAAAAGTGACCTCTGTAGCAGAACAGTAGCATTTGGTTTTCTTCTAAGTCCCTGACCTATTTAATCTCAGGTGATTGGCCACCGGAGCAGCATGAGGGATATTTTCATTTCATGAACTTAGTCTAAAATCCAATCAGATACTGGCTAATCTTGCAAATTTTGAGCCACTATTGAACTAGCTCATCTTCTAGGCAGTACACCATTGTAGCTCTGACAGTTTGTAGCTGGGTCCATATTTACCTTTCTCATTGTTAGTGTGCAGAATACCTTGTAGTATCATGAACACTTGTCAGTAGGGTGAAGGCATAGGCACAATCTCACCTTATCTATATTCAGTGAATTTTGTAGATGTTGTTTTCAGCCATAGGGCCTTAATAAAATGACTCCTAAGGATATTCTGCTATACTCATAGATCAGTGTCTTGCTCAACTATCATGATAAGCTTATTCCTGTAGTAAATGGTAAGTAATACAGAGGCACACAATTGAAAGCTACAGACAGAAGAAAAAAAAAAAAGAAACTTGGAACATTCTTTCCTAGATGGAATGTATCTATCAATTTCTTCCCTTTAGGACTCACAGAACCTTGCTGAAAAGGAAGAAAAAAGATTATAAGAGTCAGCTGGGATGGATAACAAAAAGAATCAGGGTTTATAAATACAGAAAGTCTATGTACACATGGACTCACAGATACAAGGGACAAGGGACAAGGCCTACATTGGCCTGGGCCTTTTGGAATCCCAGCACTTAGAAACAAAATAGACACAAGCCCACATTCCTAATACAGAAATGGTCTCCAACTGGTGTTATAAAGGATACAAACCATTCTTAAGGCCAAGCTTTAGACGGCCAACACAAAACATATTCAATGATATATTTTGGTGATTCTTTGACACACTATCCTTTATTGGGGCTTTTTTTCTTATTATAAACTTTCAAGTGCTTTGGGCATGTATTATGTTTCCTAATTTTGTATTTTTTGTGGGATTTCTGTATATGTGAATGTTTATGTTTCTGCATCTATATGTATTTCTTGAGATTTTTCTTTGACTGATTTTTTCTGTTTGATTTTTTCCTATTATGTTTTCTTTATTTTTATCTTATTTAATTTTATTAAGTTAATATTACTATTTTTATAGCCTCTTTAGGTTGGAGTTTTTCTTCTAGCACTTTTTGTAGGGCTAGATTACTAGATAGATACTGCTTAAATTTGTCTTTATCATGGAATGTCCTATTTTCTTCAATTATTGCAATTGAAAGTTTTTCTAGGTATAGTAATCTGGGTTTGTAACTATGGTGTCTTTGAGTTTGTAGAAATTCTGCCCTGGAAATTTTTGTTTTTAGAGTCTCCATGGAGAAGTCAAGTGTTATACTAATATGTATTCCCTGTATATGTTACTTGGTCATTTTCTCTTGCATCTTTTAATATTCTTCCTTTGTTCTATATGTTTACTGTTTTGATTATTATGCACTGAGAGGATTTTCTTTTCTGGTGTAGACTCTTTGGTGTAACTCTGTGCATTTTGTATCTTGATTGGAACCTCCTTTAGGTTAGGGAATGTTTCTTCTATGATTTTGTTGAAAATATTTTCATTATCTTTTAACAGAGGTTATTCTTCTTCCTCTAATCCTATTAACCTTAGACCTGATCTTTTCATTGTGTCCTAGATTTTCTAGATTTTTTTGTTTTAGCATATTTTATATTTAACATTTTCTTTGACCAATTTATCCATTTCATCAACTGTGTATTTGATACTTTAGAATTTCTGTTCTGCCTCTTGTATTCTGTTGGTGAGGACACTTAGGAACAGGCATGGGATATGAGCAGGGTGAGGGCTTGAGGGGGTCCACAGGAGTAAGGAAATGAGGGTGCAGCATTGGGATCTGCTTAGTCCCATGGCAATGCTGGCAGAGAAGAACGAGAGTCAGTAGGTTGTCTGCTATATAGCTAATGATGAGACTGAGAAACTGAACTTGGTGGAATGAAGGAAGAGGCAAAGATCTGCAGTTGGATTAGCTGCTTTACTGGTGAGTGTGGCCTGCAGTTTCTCAGGGAATGCTTGTTGAATTTGAGGAAGTCTGGATGGAGAATTCTGTGTGATCCACTGGAGATGGGTACTTGGGTGGCTAGAAAGTCTACAGAAAATGGTCTGTTACAGAGCTGGGGATGAAATTTGGCCATTGGATTTGGAGGAGGTGACAAATAGTTGAGGATACTCAGTTATCTCAACTACTTTCTTGGCTGGAGTGGTCTGGGAGTTCCCAAAGAAGAACAATTAATTAAAAAATGACACAAACCTTTCATTTGCTATAGTATGTTGGATATATCAGAATATATCAATGTTGGAATCCATCAGTAGTCATTATTATTGTCATTCTTGACTATTAGAAGACATTAAGATACAGTTCTATTAATACAAATACTATAGAAACAATACTACAAGCAGGGTGAATGACCTCAGAGGATAGAACATTCTGAAAATAAAGAGAATATCGTAATGATAAGAAAGGTAAGTAGTTAAGATTTTCCAAAACAATAATAGTGATGAGAATGATGTTGAAGTATTTGATAATTAATACTAACTCCTAGATGAACAGTCTAGAATCAAGCAGGACATGAATGTATAGGTAGCCTTGTTGAGGACTCTGTTGACTGTATTAACTGAGAGGTGAAGAGCCACCGTCTCTGGGAAATATTATTTCCCTGGGCAGGAGTCCGAGACAGTATAAATGGACAGAAAGAATTGATGAACATTCGCACATCCATGGATTTCCAACTGAGGGTGTTAAATGACCAGCTGCGTCAGTCTGCTGTTGTATTGACTTCCCTATCAAAATGGAAAGGGGTTACAATATACAGAGAGATAAATCTTTTCTCCCTTAAGTTGCTTTAGTTGGAGTATTTTTCTACCAATAGGAAAAGCAACTGATACAAGACTTTCTGTAAAAACTTTCATCTGAAATTTAAATATTTTATGAACAGTTAGTGGTAATAAAAATTTAAGTATTTACTGTAAATATATATTTTGAAATGTGTGAATTAAACTTGGGTGGAAAATTTATCTTAACAATTTGTGGTGTGCAACTTATGGCTGCCAGTGGAGGCAGAAGGATGGTTGTGACTTCAGGCAACATGAGGAGAGAAAGAAAGAAAGAAAGAAAGAAAGAAGAAGAGAGAGAGAGAGAGAGAGAGGGAGGGAGGGAGGGAGGGAGGGAGGGAGAGAGAGAGAGAGAGAGAGAGAGAGAGAGAGAGAGAGAGAATAATGCATTTCAAGCCTGCATTTAGGTTATAGATTACGATTTTGACATAAGAACCAAAACAAAACAAAATATGTCAAAGATACCATTCTTAACAATTGTTATAATATGGACCATTAGATCTGCTAAAAAATGAGTCTGTCTTATGTTTTTAATGTTTATCACTGTCTCATGTTTTTAATGTTTATCATCATGACTCTGTAACCCAAATTGTAATGAGGTTTATAGAAACTGACATGATGTGGAGTTTAGTTGTTTCTACAATAGCTAATTGCTGAATATTGAATTATATAATCAAACATTTTCTTGGTGTAACTAAATACCTTTTGGCATTTTATACTAGCTGGTATTTTTCTCCCACTAAATTTCCTACTTTACTACCATGACTTATTGCTCACTGCACTTTATTCTATAGCAGAATAACTAAATTATTTCACTAATTGTCAATAAAATGCCTCATAAATTTTATCAAAATTGGTCATATTGTCTTAAATAGCCATTTCAGAAAAAAGCATTGCCAAGTAATTTGTGTTTGTGTTTGCACTCATTAGTATCATCCAGTTTATATCCTAATTAGTATCCCAGCTTGAGAAATGCAGGCATCTTTCTACTTGCCAATTTTGCCTTGTTAGCAAAGGAAGTTCTTTAAGTTGTACACTAATTCTGTGAATGCTTGGGTGATTAAAATATTTGCAGTTCAGGAAAGACAGATGTCCATCCCATTTGCTTATGAGTAAACTTCTAATCATTTTACTAATATTTCTTAAATATTCTTAAAATATTTCTTAAATATTTCCTATTCGTCCACACATACAAATAGCTTTTTGTTTGTTTGTTTGTTTTTGGAGACAGGGTTTCTCTGTGTAGCTTTGTGCCTTTCCTGGAACTCACTCGGTAGTCCAGGATGGCCTCGAACTCACAAAGATCTGCCTGCCTCTGCCTCTGCCTCCCACGTGCTGGGATTAAAGGCGTGTACCACCACTACCTGGCAACAAACCGCTTTTTAAAATGAAATTTATACGTCTGTTTTACATCCCAACTGCAGTTTCCCCTCCCTTTTCCCCTCCCTGTCTATTCCCCTTCCTCACCCACTCTTCACTCCCAAGCACTCTTCCTCTCTTTCTGTTCAGAAAGAGGCAGGCCTCTCATGGTGTCAACAAAAATCATGGCATATCAAATTGAGGTAGGACTACACTCCTCTCCTTGACATACACATATCTTTAAGTATGATCAAAACTAGAAAAGTGTCTGTAGGACAACACCTTACAAAATGAACCTGTGAGTTGTAGAAGTCACTCACATGATATCTGTAGTCTAATATTATGCATAAGTACACGGTTCTGTTAAATTAATCTTAGATTCTCATGTATAGATTCAAATGAATGGTAAATGGTGCATGAAGTACACAAAGTTGTGAATTTAAATATAGTAACCTTATTTTCTTTAGTAATAAATTTATAAGAAATAGAAGAATATAGATAGTTCCAGCATGAGTTCAATAGGCACAAATATTGACTCAATGAAATACAAATGGTACTGAAATTAGTAGCATTTAATCTGAAGTCTAGATACTTGGCATTTCAAAGGTGCATAATCAAACTCTAAAGTAGTAAATGATCCTGGCTTGGTAGACATATTGTGTCCTTTTGGTACATAAAGAATTGTTGCAAATATTTACGGATGCTATGCCCCTCAAATATGTTCTTAGAATCTAAAGCTAACGTTAATTAATATTAGTAGAAGAAAAATTGCTTTATCTAAAATTCTCATTATAGACTATGGAAAATCAATTGCAAAATGAATTGAACTTTACCGTTCAACCTGCTTTAGTCATCATATTACTATTGATATACTGTGTGGAGATGGCCATTATTTCTTTATATACCACTCATGTTTTCCACCTATCCTTTGACTTATAAAAGTCTTATTTTAAGTAGGGTGCACTAGTTAACTTGTTATCTTTGTGACCATAAATTTTATACAACCAATTAAAACTAAAGAAATGCCAACACATCATGCTTAAGAGGGGGTGTGGTAGAAACATATGTGACCAGGGCTCCTCATGGCACATGGGGCATAAAGCAGATAGGACATGCCTGAGTCAGCAGTTACATTATATTGTTCAAGTGCCTACCTACCAAGTCCTCCTTCTTCCAACTAGACTCTATCTTCTTAAAGTTTTATAGCTTTGTAAAGTATCACCACTACCACAGGACCAGTTGTTCAAGACATAACCTTGTGAGGAGGAAAGAAAATTGAAACTATAATTTTTCTTCTTTGAGCTACGAAATTAATTTTGAGATTAGCTTTAACAAGTGGAGAACAACTTACTAGTCACATGTGTATGCTTAGAGAATTAGAGTGAAAATTCAGTAGAAAACACACTAGTGTTTCTCAATCTATCTTCTTACACATAAAATATTTTATTAGCAACATATGGAAACTGTTGCATGTGGCTTTTGTCTAGACAATGCTCTTGCCTTTGGTGCATTTTATCAGAGCATCCACAGAGGTACATATTAAGGCCTCCCATTCATAGATAAAGACAGCAAGGTCCTGGTTTTGATCCTCAGCACCAAAAAAAAAAAACAAACAAAAACAAAAAAAACAAAACAACAACAACAACAACAAAAAACCCAAAGATAAATACAGCATCTATGACCGTTATACCTATTGGCTTAACACAGGATCAAAAACTTACTTGTCCATCTCTCTTAAAATTTTTGAAATGCCAATCTGCAAAAATAACAGAATACTTTTGGTGAAACAATAACAAAATATTTATAGACAAAACTGATACCTTGTTATAATTTTCTTTCTATACTTTAATATAATATAGATTCAATGGAAGCGAAGAACTCAAGTAAAATGCACTGTGAATCATATGCTTTTGATGGCATGGAACATCAAATATTAAAGTGTTCAAGGAAATCTGTGCAAAAACAATTGGAAGATGAGTTATTGATTAGATTCATACATTTAATTTTATAATTAATAAATGTAAAATTAAAGCCAATATTTTTTCTGATTGTCAAGTATTTTATTACCAAATGACATTCACTGTTCCTTTTTTTATGAAATGAATGTGTTAACTGATATGGTGCTTTCATTACTCCATGATGGAAACTACACAGAAGAATGGATCTTTAGAAGTATATTTATTTTTGCAATATTATGTTAATTAATGAATATATTTATCTTTTTAAACTATAAGATTTTGTCTCTCTCTTGAATATATAAAGGTTCATATTATAATGTTTATATAGTTTTGTTTTGACAGTCTCATCATGTAATGTTCACTGGCTTGGGATTCATTAGGTAGATATAAGGATCTCTCAAACTCACAGAAATCTATCTGCTTCTGCTTCGCAAGTCCTGTGACTGGGGACATCTAAATTATTTCTAGTTTCTGGCTATTATAAATAAAGCTGCTATAAACACAGTTATACAAGTGTCGTTGTGGTATCATGGAATGTCCTTGGGGTATATGCCAAGGCATAGCTGGTTCTTGAGGTAGATCAATTTTGAATTTTCTAAGGAACTAGCATATAGATTTCCAAAGTGGCTATACAAATTTGCACTCCTGCCAACAGTGGAGGGGTGGTCCCCTTGCTCCACATTCTCTCTAGGATGAGCTGTCTTCTTTGTTTATGTAAGATGGAATCTGAGTCATTTTAATTTTCATTTTCCTGATGGCAAAGGATAATGAACATTTCTTAGTGTTTCTCTGCCATTTGAGATTCTTCTGCTGAGAATTCTCTGTTTAGGTCAGTCCCTCATTTTTAAATTGGATTATTTGGTGTTTTGATGTCTAGTTTCCTAAGTTCCATATATATTTTCGAGATCAGCCCTTTTTTGGATGTGGGGTTGGTGAAGATTTTACCCATTCTGTAGGCTGCCTATTGACAGTATTCTTTGGCTTACAGCAGCTTCTCAGTTTCATTTGGTCTCATGAATTATTTGTACATCTAAGTGTCTGTGCTACTGGTGTTCTATTCAGGAAGTTGTCTACTGTGCCAATGTGTTCAAGGCTATTTCCCTTCCATCTGGTTAGATATAACTGGATTTATGTTGAGGTCCTTGATTGACTTGAACTTCAGTTTTGTGTATGATGATAGATATGGAACTATTTGTATTCTTCTTCTACATGCTGACATCCAGTTATGCCAGCACCATTTGTTGAAGATGCTTTCTTTTTTGCATTGTGAATTGTTTGTGCTTCTTTTTCAAAAATCAAGGGTCAATAGGTGTCTAGATTTATGTCTGTGTCTTTGCTTTGATTCCATTGATTAATGTGTCTGTTTTTATGTCAATACCATGCTGTATGTATTACTATAGCGCTGTAGTGATTTTGAGATCAGGGATGGTGATACCAACAGAAGTTCTTTTAATGTATAGTATTGTTTTAGATATATTTGTTTTGTTGTTGTTTTTCCATATGAAGGTGATTATTGTTCTTGCAAGGTATGTAAATAATTATTTCAGAATTTTGAAAGAGGTTGCATTGAATCTGTTGTTTGCTTTTTATAAGATGGTCATTTTTATTATGTTAATCCTACCAATCCATGACCATAGGAGACCTTTCCAACTTCTGTTATCTTCTGAAATTTACTTTTTCAAAAACTTGAAGTTCTTGTCACTCATTTCTTTCCCCTGTTGATTAGAGATAATCAAAGGTATTTTGTATTGTTTGTGGCTATTTTGAAGGGTATTGTTTACCTGATTTCTCTCTCAATCAGTTTATCATTTGTATATAAGAGGGGCACTAATTTTTCTAAATTAATCTTCTAGACAGCTACTTTGCTAAAGGTATTTATTGGCAGTAGGAGTTTCCTGGTAGAATTTTGGGGGTTACTTATATATACTATTTTTTTAATCTGCAAATAATAATAATTTGACTTCTTATATTCCAATTTGTATCCCTGTGATATCTTGTCTTATTGCTCTAGCTAAAACTTCAAGTACTACGTTGAATAGGTATGGAAAGAACAGACAACTTTTTCTTATTCCTGCTTTGAGTTATTCTCCATTTAATTTGATGTTGGCTGTCAGCTTTCTGTATATTAATTTATTATATTTAAATGTTTCTTGTATCCCTTATCTCTCTAAGATTTTTTATAATGAAGGGGTGTTGGATTTTGTCAAAGGCTTGTTCAGCATCTAATAAGATGATCATGTTATTTCCTTCTTTTAGTTTGTTTATGTGATGGCTTACAGTGACAGATTTTCATATGTTGAACCATCCCTATATCTCTGGGATGAAGCCCACTTAATCATGGTGGATGATTTTTTTAATGTGCTCTTGGATTCGGTTTCCTGGTGTTTTATTGGATATGTTTTGCATTGATATTCATGAAGACAATTAGTTTGTAATTCTCTTTGTTGAGTCTTTGTGTGGTTTGGGATCGGGGTAACTGTGGCCTGATAGAAAGAAATTGGCAGTGTTCCTTCTGTTTCTATTTTTTGGCATAACTGAGGAGTACTGGTATTACCTCTTTGAAAGTCTGGTATAATTCTGCACTGAACACATCTGGTCCTTGGCTATTTTGGCTGGACTAATTTTCAGGACTGCTCCTATTTCCTTAGGGGTTCTGTTTAAATTGTTTGTCTGCTATTAGTTTAATTTTGGTATATGATATCTATCAAAAATTTGTCCTTTTTTGAGATTTTTCTAATTTTATGAATGGAATACAGGCTTCTGAAGTATGGACTGATGGTTCTCTGGATAACCTCATTGTCTGTTGCTAAGTCCCACTTTATGTTTCTGACTTTGTTAGTTTGGATCTTCCTTCTCTGCCTTTTATTTATTTATTTATTTATTTATTTTATTTATTTTATTTATTTTGGATAAGGGTTTTTCTCTCTTGTTGATTTTCTCAAAGAACCAACTCTTTGTTTTATTATTATTTTTGAATTATCCTCCTTGTTTATATTTGATTTAAGCCCTCAGTTTGATTATCTCCTGCCATCTACTCCTCTTGGCTGTGTTTGCTTCCTTTTCTTCACAGCTCTCAGATGTTCTGTAAAGTTGGTAGGATCAGTGTATCTCATTTTATGTTGAGGTCTTTGATCTCTTATGCAGGGTGATAGGTATGGATCTATTTTCATTCTATATGCCATCATCCAGTTAGACTAGCACCAATAGCTGAAGATGCTTCTTTTTTTTTTTCCGTTGTATTATTTTGGCTTCACTGTTAAAAATCAAGTTCTCATAGGTACATGGATATGTTACTTTTTCTTCAATTTAATATCATCGATCAACTTGTCTATTTTTAAGATAGTACCACGATGTTTTTATTACTATAGCTCTGAAGTAGGGCTTGAAATCAGAGATGCTGATACCTCCAGAAACTCTTTTATTGTACAGGATTGTTTAGCTATCCTGTTTATTATTTCTTCCATATAAAGTTGAGTAAAGTTCTTTCAACAACTATAAAAGTTATGATGAAATTTTAATGGGGATTGTACTGAACCTGTAGATTGCTTTTGGTAAAGTGGTCACTTTTTAAAACCTAAGAATGAATAAAGAAAATGTGGTACATTTACACAATGGAGTACTACTCAGATGTTAAAACAATGGCATCAGGAAATTGCTGGCAAATGCATAAACTAGAAAAGATCATTCAGAGTGAGCTAACCCAGACCCAGAAAGAGAAACATGGTGTGTACTCACTACTACGTGAATATTAGCCATAAAGTAAAGGAGAGCCATGCTGCAACCCGCTTACCCTAGAAGATATGTAATAAGATTGGTTCTGGGGGACAGGGGAGCACAGGAAAGGGAAACAGAATGCCCATTGCCAGCGGAAGGGGCGGAGCTTTGGAGGGCAAATGGTGCTGCGAAGAGGAGAGATAAGGTTGGGGGAGGATGCAGGGTATACTGGGAGAGACAACTGGAATCCGCGGACATCTCTGGACTGAGCTAGAAACCTAGATCAATGGAAACTCCAGGTATCTATGAGGGTGACACTAGCTAAGTCTACTAGCAATAGAGGATATAAAACTTGAACCGGACCTGTAAATAGTAAAGACGTCAAGCGGAGGTAATGGGACAGCAACTCAGCCACAAACTCTTCGACCTACAATT
This sequence comes from Onychomys torridus, assembly GCF_903995425.1. Lineage (NCBI taxonomy): Eukaryota > Metazoa > Chordata > Mammalia > Rodentia > Cricetidae > Onychomys > Onychomys torridus. The sequence continues at coordinate 84,705,091 of NC_050451.1, read as the reverse complement.
TGTTTTGCCTACAAGATGTGTGGGGGTAATGACGCAGAAATTGTGGAAGTTACCAGCTAATTACTGACACTGCTGGAGGCTGGTACCCTGAGAGGGAAATCACTCTTGAGGGTCAGGACATTGAGGTGGGATACCCAAAAGACCTAGGATAGAACCAAATAGTGCTGGCAAAAAGTCAATAAAATGGTTCCTAATGCTATTTTGCTATACTCATAGATGGATGCCTAATCCAATTGTCATCAGAGAGGCTTCACCCAGCAACTGATGAAAACAGATGCAGAGATCCACAGCTAAACATTAGGCAGATCTCAAGTAATCTTGCAGAAGAGGGTGAGGAAGGATCATAGGACTCAGAGAACACCACAAGATAACCCATAGAATTCACTAACTTGGGCTCATAGAAGATCACAGAGACTAAACTAACAACCAGGAACCTGCAAGGAGCTCACCCCTGGGTATACATTATAATTGTGTAACTTGGTCTTCATGTGGAACTCCTAACAGTGAGAGCAGGGTCTGTTTCTGACTCTGTTGCCTGTTTGGAGGACCCATTCCTGCCATTGGAGGAGGTCCCTAGTCTCATTGCAACATGATATACTATGACTGACTGATATCCATGGGGGGCCTGCCTATATCTGAATAGAAACAGTGGAGGATGAGTGGATGGAGTGAGGGTGTGGGGATAGAGGAGTGAGGGAGGAAATGGGAAGAAGGAAGGGAGGAGAAATTTTGATTGAGATGTAAAGACAAATAAAATAAATGAACAAAAACTGTGCTGTGATTAAAGGTATATGCCATAATGACTGGTTATAATATATTTTATTAATAACATTGTCTATTATTTACTTCCAGGGACCTATTCATCCAATTGGATTTTCTGTAGGATATATATATATATATTCCCTTTTGTCTTGATGGTGAGATTATTTATTATATGACAAGCTCAATATTCATGATAGCTATGGAAGGATTGAATTGCATTCTGCATTCTCAACCTGATCATGTACTTAGCATACAATTCTGAGTTTAGATGCTTTGAAAACATCTAGGAAAAGACTTACTAAAAACAAACATTTCAGTTATAAACACAGAAACTCTAGGAACAGTGTCCTTCATGAAAGCAAGTTGTTTGCTTGTGGGATTTCTCTCTATATGAAATTTAGACTCCAGTTTGCACAAACTGCTATTAGACATATCTGAGAATCTCTCCTACAACTTCCATGGATTATAAATATCATTTAAATCATGTATGTTAAATATGAATTATATTTTGCATTTACCAGGAATGTCTCAGAACTCCAAAAAATGACTACTTACATTTTCATATTCTCAATTAATGCTCGATTTCTCACACCATAGTTTCTTTCATATTGCCATTGCGACTGAAAGTCTGAAGTGACAAGCCCAGATACGATATTTTGGTGATTTCTCCTGTACACTAGAGTTGCTGTGTGCAGTCATGTGCCTAGATTTCCATCACTAATGCATGACTCATAGCTAGGCTCAAGTACATACTGAATTTATGGCAAGTTTGATAAGAAAATGCTATATATTTTATATCCCATAAAATTCATTTAACTGTTTTATAACTGAAACCATTTTCCCTCTAGCAAAACCACAGAAGGCAAAGCTCATTCTTTATTTGCTGTGACTTTGTTAGGAGATCTGAGTATGCATATAATAATAAAAATGGCCCTTCTCATCTTATTAATTCTATTGAACAATGTAAAATGAATTTAAAATTTGAGGCTAAATTGCTCCAAACACACTTTCTTAGTAAGTACACATCACACCTTTTCATTAATGCTGAGGTGCACAGTTATCAATCTATAAGAACAATGTGGGACATTGTAATGGACCAGAAGAGATTTATGGGATGAGCTCACTCTAAAAGGAACCATGTTTATGACTTTCTTTGAAAGATGGAGTGCTTCTCTTATTTACTCAGAGGGACCAAAACAATCGTTACATGATGCCAGACCAATATCACCAATGGGAAAACAGGGGCTGTAGTAAAAATGCACTTTGCTGCATCAGGATATATCTTTTTTTTTTACTGAAAAGATAGTACAGGAAATGAAAACATAAGCCTCAGGAGACTGAGGACTAACTACACTGGAAATACTATATAACATATACCTTTAATTATCCTTTGTTCACTGATAAATGTCTTGCATTAATTAAAAGCAATTTAAATAAAATTGTTTTCAAGAGGGAATACAATAATAAATCACAGATATGCATATATATGTATGTATACAATTATGTCAAAATCTGAGATTTTGACAAGTTTATGTAAAAACTACCCAAGACTAATTTAAGAATTTTTGTTTTACTATTGTGGAGAAACAAACATTTGCATTCTTGAATAACATGCAATAATAACTCATAGAGATAAATTTATAATTTTATAGATACTTGCAATGTGTGAAGCAAGCAACCTCTGCCTGGATTTGGAGATAAGCACTGCCAGCATTCCATTGCCAGTAGAGGAGAGAATTTAAAAGAAGTAGAGGAGATAATTTATTACTAAATATGTTTCTCAGATTTCCCTTTTATTAGCATTATGGGGCACACATTCATCAATTTAACCTCAAGTATAACTGTTTCCTTCATCTACCAAAAAAAAAATCACCTCATAACAGCTGGCTTATCTGAAAATATATTGCTGTGAGGATCTAGAAACAGAGAAGTTCTAAGATGTTACCTCGTTAGCAAGAATTTTGAATTTGCTCAAATATATCTTTTACTATTAGTTAGTTTAATATCCCAACCTACACTTTACTTAGCAACCCAGATTGTGCAGCTATGATTGCTGGACGTGAATTTTATATAGCATTTCAGTTTGTCTTACACCTGAAAAATAAAGTAGAATCCGGCACTTGGGTTCTTAGTATGTAAAACAACATTTCTTTCTTTCTTTCTTTTTTTTTTTTAAAGCTATGATATAGGTATTTCACTTAAACCAGAATTCATCCATTTTTTTAGCATTGTAGATGGTATGCGTTTGTGTTCTAAAATGGGAATATTCACTGAAGGAAAATGGCTTTCAAAATTACAGCTTGCAATATATCTTCATTATACATACTCATCAGCAACTTTTTGCTTCAATCCTTAAAGCATGTCTTGACTATTTTTTTTATATTCTTTTTTTCTCCTTTTTTATTTATTGTATTTGTGTTTTAATTTTACACATCAGCCATGGGTTGCCCTGTCCTCCCCCTCCATTCCCATCTCCTCGAGGGCCAAGAGTCCCCTGGGGATTCATTTCAACCTGGTGGATTCAGTACAGGCAGGTCCAGTCCCCTCCTTCCAGGCTCACATCGATAGCATGGCTCCTTCTCCAAATACAAATCTATATACTTACTGCCGTTTAGAAAAATCTCTTACAGAAGGAACTGCAGCGGTTTTATAACTTGGTATTCACACTGGCCTTTTAAAATTTTTATTAGGAGTGGTCATTTAAGAAGTGTAGTTACCACAATAAATGCACAAATTCTAAAATAACAAAAATGACTCAAACAGATTATTAATATTTTTACTCTTGTCCTATGCTCTTAGTAAAGTTTCTACATCCATGTACCCAAGAAATTTATGTTTTGGGGTATAAAATGTGAACAAAGATGGAGAATAATTTAAAAGTTTTTGGATAGGAAAACTAATGGGGAAGAAGATATGAAAGAGCACTGAGTCCCGAGGGGACTAAAGGAAATTGAGATTGCATTTGTTTGTCATCCTAGCTTCATCCCAAAGAGCTGTAAAAACTATGAATCCTTGGTTTTTATATTCACAATAATATGCCGCAGGTGTCTGAAACCCCAATCAATCTATCCTGTGTGTTTTGCTGTGTGGACAGTGGAATTTGTAAAGTTTACCCTTTTCATCTGTTTTCTTGGTGGACTGCACTCCCTATTGATTCCTCAGGAACAGGCCATGTAAATGGCATTCCCTCGACTTTAACGTAAGTGGCATCTAAGTTCTGATGACAAAGAGTGAAGCTGAAACACATGACCCAGGCGTGTGACAAAATGGAGATTCAGCATCACGGTGGGAAGGAAAATCATTAGTCAGCTCTGTCGTTCATTAGACATTTGTAGAATTTGCTATGTGGCTTGTATGTTTCCTGGTTCTAATATTCGGAAAATGTGTACTAATATCTTGAACATCTGTGCTAAAATCATAAAAACAAATTATTGAACCTCCATCTGTAACATGGAAATCAATTCACTCAAACCCCAGTGCTACTGCAAAGGTTAAATATGATGATGCAGGCAATGCCCAGGAAGGAGCTGGATTATAATGAGTCCAGACAAATATTTAGTTTTTTTGTTTTTCTAGTTCATATTAATGAAGGGACTCATTCACTTTTCAGGCTCTCAGAATACAAAGCAACATCAGAGAAGTGTTCATAGATGGCTACACTTAAGTATCCTCCTTTTTGCAACATACATTTAAATCAATTTTGTCCTATTTTTCCTCTAAAAACCATTAATACTCTCCACTAAAAAAATATTGTGAAGCTATCAAAAAAAGTTAAGTGTTAATACTGTTTAAATTTAAACAAAGGACTCACTTGAATGTCCTAATTTTTAAATTGGCATCACAAGTTGGCATCAATACTCTATTTGAATTATCAAAACAATTGTATATGCTTTCGCTATCATTCTTCTTTCAAGAAACCACAGAATATTATATAAATATGACTGACTCCCAGAGGTATCCAGAATAGAAAATAAAAACCATGCAGTATCTTACTATGTAGAAAAGAGTAGTATAATATATAGGTTAACTAGATTGCTTAGATTGTAAATTTAAAAAATCTTAATAAAAAAAAAGAAAGAAAGAAAAGAAAAGGATGGAGGGAGAACGAGAGAGAGTGGGGGTATGTATGTGTGCTTGTGTACACACAATTAATTATGCCTTTGGAATAGTATATCAATTCCTTCCTACTTCACAGTAAGTAAAATAGTAATGTAAGGTTCACCTCAAAAATAATAAAAGAAAAGAAAAAGTGACATTTAAATCAGATAACATCAAGCTATCTCATTTATTTGTCTTTCAACAGAATTATCAAAAGCCCTTCTTACTTAAATAATCACAAGAAACTCATGCTTAGTAATTTCTTTGATATTCATTGTGTATGCATTGCTTATTTATTAAAGCATTTTGTTAGTAATAGAAATATAAAATAGTTATCTGTGCCAAATTGGAAAAATCACTATAAAATTCCAGTTGTTTAGTCTAATAATAGCCTTGTTAATAAAATATTACTGCTGTGGATATTGCTCTGTGTAAATAAAATTCTGATTGGCCAGTGGCCAGGCAGGAAGTATAGAAGGGACAAGAGAGAAGAGAATTCTGGGAGGTGAAAGGCTGGAGAGAGATGCTGCCAGTCACCGCCATGACAAGGAAGATGTAAGGTACTGGTAAGCCACTAGCCACGTAACAACTTATAGATTAATCGAAATGGATTAATTTAAGATAGAAGAAGTAGATAACAAGAAGCCTGCCACGGCCATACAGTGTGTAAACAATATAAGTTTCTGTGTGTTTACTTGGTTGGGTCTGAGCGTCTGTGGGCCTGGCGGGTGAGAGAGATTTGTCCTGACTGTAGGCCAGGCAGAAAAACTCCAACTACATATTACTTTAGCCTAAATTGTCCAAATTTTGAAAATAAACATGTTCTCTCTCTCTCTCTCTCTCTCTCTCTCTCTCTCTCTCTCTCTCGTGTGTGTGTGTGTGTGTGTGTGTGTGTGTGTGTGTGTGTGTGAGAGAGAGAGAGAGAGAGAGAGAGAGAGAGAGATTGTGTGTTTGTGTTCCCCCTCTCTTTTTACTGTGTATGGGTATTTTGTCTGAACATATACATGTGTGCACCAGTGCATACCTGATATCTACCAATCTACAGAGATCAGAAGAGGGCATCAGATCTCTTATAATTAGAGTTAGATGGTGTGAGGTACTGGGAAGCAAAAATCTGTCCTCTGCAAGACCAGCAAGTACTCCCAATTTCTGAGCCATCTCTCTGGCCGCAGGCAGTTTTATCTAATATAAATTTTAGATCCCATTTGTTAACAACCTCATTATGTTCTAAAATGAATATCCTATCTCCTATCAGTTTTTCTTAATCTATTTTTTCTAATTATTTCTTTTAATTTTTTGAGATTATGGTATTTATACTGGTACAAAAATGCTAGCTTGACAGACTTAAGTTTCCCATCACTTCCCAGTTCCTCTCACATCCTGACACTAAAGAAAGACAAGAAGATACTCCTTTTGCTCTGTAGAACTTACTGGATACTGAGCAGGAGAGCTTCTAGCCAGGCAGGAAAATCTAGCCTTTGATTCACTCCTGAGCCACCATAACAACCCCAGGCTACCTCCAGACTTACTGGCTTCCCACCAGATCCCTACTTGACTCTTTCCACAACTTGTTGAGTGTATGTTACTTACTTGTGTGTTATTCACTGTTACAAGTGAGTGCATTGTAAGATCTGTCTCAGGATTCAAATACCTTCCTAGATGGATAATCTTCTGTTACAGGGCAGATGAGTTAAATAGTTGTTGATGGTATAGTATAAGGTAAACAACTATTGCCATGCCTTGGTGAGCCTTCCTTCCATGTTATTGCTCATGATGAATTCCACTAGCACACTTAGCCTAATCATTAAACTTTAATCTCTGAAACTTTTTCCCCTCATATCTCCTGGCTATATGCTTCCAGCTCAGTACAAGGACACAATGGCAGAATTATTATGTTTTACGAGGTACAGCCTGCTTTCTGCCACCTGTTGGACATGATAAAATTTAGAATACAAAATTTTGGAGCTTATCTCTTGTAGCAGGTGGCAGAATGCAAACTAGTATATTGTCTTTTCTTCTTAGTTTAATGAATTGCAACAACTGAGATAAGACAAATATATTGCTTTGGAGATTATTGCTGAAGACTTTCCAACATTATATTAAAAAACAAAAGATCATCTCAGTCCCAGTGAAGAATAATATAAAATAAGACTCTGTTAAAAATACAATTAATTATAAAAGGTATGTTGCCTTTCATAGACATATTAGTATATTTTAACCAAATTTACTTGAATTATATTCTGAAATAGTAATATTGGTATGTCATTTAATTTTGAATACCCAAATGTATTCTTAGACTCAAGTATCATCAACATGTCATGACCATGAAAATGTGATTCTTTTCATATTCTGGACATCACTTTGTTAAAAAGGTTAGAAAGAGAGATACTTTTTTCTTTTTTGGTTTTTCATGACAGGGTTTCTCTGTGTAGCTTTGCACCTTTCTTGGAACTTGCTTTGGAGACCAGGCTGTCCTCGAACTCACAGAGATCTGCCTGCCTCTGCTTCCTAAGTGCTGGGATTAAAGGCATGTGCCACCACAGCCTGGCTGAGAGATGCTTTTTAGAGGAAAGAGAGAATTTTTTTATATTGAGAACATTAACTGTCTATTCCATTGAGATTATTTTTCTGTCATTATAAATGAATGCATCGAAGTCAAAATGTTCTTTATAAAATACACACGACATTTTTTTTTTATTAAATTTTTGGTGATGCCTCACTTTCAGTTTTAGCATAAATAATTTATATTTCAATTATTACATGTTTAAAGTAAAATTCTAGAGCTTTTCTAGTTAGATGTTTTTGTGAGTTCCCTTGGAGCTAAGCTACCCTAAGTTTACATACTTGCATGTTTGATCATTTTTGAAACTTAAGAATTGTTCTTTGTAGTGGGAGATAAGTTGTTAGGAGTTTGTAGTAAACATTTGCTTATTTATATTTTCCTCCCAGCTGCCGTACCTCTACACTTAAAAAAAAAAAAAAGAGGAAATTAAAAAGAGGTAATCAAGGGGGAAATGTAATGGAAAGGTTTGAAAGGTCTCTAAGTGCAATAGGGTGTTGCTTAACAAGACTTTGTCTTGTTCTTATCTCACCAAAGCGAAACTCCATCTTCCCAAGCAGCGTCTTCCAATCTTCCAAATAAATTCATAAATAATTTTAAGGCTTCCTTTCTTTATTTATTTTGGGAGTGAATGTGCACATAAGAATGTCTGGAAACGTGTGTGTGTGTGTGTGTGTGTGTGTGTGTGTGTGTGTGTGTGTGTGTGAAGAGACACCTGTGGAGGAGAAAGGATAATTTTTGAGAGACATTCTCTCTTTTTACCATTTTCAACTCAGGGGACACAAAACAAAACAAAACAAACCATGATGGCAAATGCCTTAATCCCCTGGGCCACCTATTCAATATTAAGGACTGCAATAAAGGAATATGTATGCAATAAGGATATAAACAAACTGACAGGTTTTAAGAATTAGCTTTCATTTATGCAATGGTGAATATTTTAAATGGCTAGTGCAAGAAGTATAATATATACCACAAAGCTTAAAACTTAAGCAATAATTTAAAAGGAAATTAGATGGCAGGCATTTAAGAGAAGCACTATGACCAACATTCTATGTGCAGGTGAGGGAGGTCTCGCCATTGTTTTACCATGTTCCATGCTAATGGAATACAGTGCACACTGGCAGTAATAGGTTCTGATGTTCATGTAATTCTGAACAGCTTCATTTTTAAAGTCAACAAAAGCAGTGGGATTACTTGGTAGTAAAGCATTTTGCAATTATTTAAAACATTATTTATGCAAAAATGAAAATGCATAAAATTTTAAAGTAGTAAATTCTTGAGATTTAAAACATGGACGTGTAGAGGGACCCCAAAATAGCTTGACCACACAATTTCCATGACAGGCTTAGAGGCCCAGAAACAGCTTCTAAGACAGGCTTACTGAGAGGAAACACCCTAAGGTGACTCCACCCAGGAGGGTCTACATCTAAGGAGAAGTACCTGACATTCCAAACATTCCACCCATTAAATAAGGTGGCCAGATGTCCCGGAATCTTGTACACACACCTATTTTGGTTTTACAGATACCCCTAGACAAATGTCAGCCAATCAGGGTCCTGAACCCTGAAAATCCTCTCACCCCCACCTCTGCTATGATAAAAGCTCTACCATGTCTGAGCTCAGGACTCTCTGCTCTCACCTCTGCTTCAGATAGACAGAGAGACCAAACTGGGAGCTTGAAAAATAAAGGCTCTTTGCTTTTACATGCAGGATCCAGTCTCCGTGGTAGTCATTTTTTTGGAGGTCCCCGCTCTCTGGACATAACAAAAGCATGTTTAAATTTAGATAAAATATGATAAATCAATTCTGACCCATTCTCTGTCCAATACCAATTTCTAATCCAAAGGACTTTGCTTACCTTTTTCAATGTTAACATAAATATACATGAAAAATGTGGAAGACCTTGATATTTTGCAGATTTTGACCTTTTTGAATATTCATCATGAATTTATTTCCACATATTGCCATTTACCTTCGCTTTCTCACATGGTAAATCCCTATATTTACAAACCATTTAAAGTGCTCACCAGCCTGTCTCTTTAAGCTGAATTTACATTTTAATGTTTATGTACAAATGATCCCCTAACTCCTATGCTAGAATAAATCCTTTTTTATTCTTCAGCATACATTTTCTCCAGGGATCATATGGTAAAGTAGTTGTTAATACTATAGCTTGGAGTAGAGAGTAGACATTCATATTCACCAAGGTTCTCTCAAGAATACAAACATTTGCTTTTTGGATGTCTTTGACTTTAACAAAGCAATTGTATATATTCTGTCACTTATTGTATTAAATAAGAAAGTATAAAGGCTTTGAAAAGGTCACAAAACTTTCCTTATCTCTTAGCATAGCAAGTGAATTAATGTTATATGTAAAGGACAGTAGAGTTCAGCTATAAAATAAAGGTGTTATTATTGTTTTTAATTATTATTATTAATGTTATCATGACCCAGCAATGTTTCCATTAAAACTCTCTGTTGGTCTGAAGAAAGAGTTTAGCATTAGGGCCACATTTACAAACCAGGATATTAATCTCTGGTTTTTGAATATATTTGATTGGAACAGGCAATGGCAAAGACCACAGCCATCAACTTGACATCAGAAATTCGCAAATACTAGTGTACCTGTCAAAAGCACATTTCTACAGACCTATACCATTAACACTGCCACCATTTCCATTTCTGACCACAGACTGGTAATATTGGAGGCTGTAGCTATAGCACAGTATTTAATGTATTTCCCAAATGATATTTATAGTATGATTTGAGCAAATGGCTTCCAAAGAGCCGTGTTTGTTAGAGGGGCCTCCAGATTAGCACTATTTAAAGTTAGTGGAAATTTAACAAATGGGACTTGATGTGAGTTCTTTGGGTTAATGGAAGAAATACCACCCAAATGCATTGTGGGATCCCAGTCTGTTTATGGATCTCTTTCACTTTCCAGCAATAAAGTAAGCAGGTTCTGTGCTACTACCTATGGTGATGCATTGCAATGTTACATGAACCAAAGACACTCAGCCATACCCTGACACCTTTCAAATCATCAGTCCAAATAAACACATTTCTTGATGAGCTTATCATCTCATAAACATTACTATAGGTTTACAGAATGTGGACATAATGCCACCATCAGTTTCAGTTGATTATCAATTCAGAAAATATGAAGCTGTTAAGAAACCACAAGGCATATTTTCTTCTTTTTCAGCATCAAATATAATTTCACCATTCTAACTGAAAGAAAGGAGAGAAGTCAATTAGCAAGAGGAAGTTGTTTGTTCTGGGAGATGCTTTATTTCATTCTCCTAACAACGCTATTTCCCATGATGATAATAGATACTTGGTTCATAATAAACCTGTGTCACCCTGTAATAACTTCCTAGAGTTTGAAACCACAAAGGAGTCTTGCCTCATAAAGTTGGTTTGTGAAGATGCCAACTTCCTCTAACTGCAAAATCAATTGTTTCCACTACACTATGACATGAGTCAAATTGACAGTCAGCTACTCCATCAGAGATGATACTTCCAATTGTAACAATGTGGACAGAATTTTTCTAATAATGTGCTATAATTATCCCTGTAATTATAATGCTTCCATATATTTTTATAAAGTAGAGGTATTTTAAAATGTGAATATTTGTCAGAAGAAATTGCTCAGCAGTTAGGGGTTTGAGCACTCATACCTGGTTTCTGACAACAGCCTGTAACTCTAGCTGTGGTAAAACTGATGCCTTCTTCTGGTCTACAAGAGAACCTGCATAAGAATGTGCATACATAGAGAGATATTTACATACTTACACATAAATATAGAAAAATATGAGAAATTACAATAGACTTTGCATGGTTTTTCTGATATCACATTGGTAATACAGTGAGAATGAATTTACAATTATTAATCTGACAATGCCATGCCAAATCAATGTATCTTGATGACTTTATTTTCTGTAGGTGTGTATCTTAAATTTATACCCCAATTTCAAGAGTTATGATAGGGCATTCTGTAGTGGTACTTTATTTGTGCCTTAACAAATAAAACTCATTTAGGGATCAGAAGACAGAACAACCACTAGATTAGACATAGAGGCCAGACAGTGGTGGCACACACCTTTAATCCTATCACTCAGAGACAGAGATCCATCTGGATCTCTGTGAGTTCAAGGCCACACAGGAAACAGAGCCAGGCAGTGATGGCTTACACTTTTAATCCCAGGACTTGAGATCTCATGTTTTTGCTTTCAAAGGACACACACCTTTAATCCCATGAAGCTATGACAGGAAGCATAAAGGTATATAAGGAATGAGGACCAGGAACTAGAAGCTTTCTAGCAGCAGTAAAGCTAAGATCCCTTCTAGGTGAGGACTCAGAAGCTTTCAGTATGAGGAAACAGGATCAGCTGAGGAGTTGGTGAGGTTAGGTTGGCTGTGGCTTGTTTTGTCTCTCTGATCTTTCAGTTTAAACCACAATTTTTGCCTCATTTTTTTTCTCTTGTTTTTGTTTTTGATTTTTGAAGTGATAAGACCATTTAGCAATTCATCTTACATCTGGTGTCCAACGTTTGTGGCATGAATTCACAAAAAAGTCACTTAACTATGGCCTTGCATTCCTCAGCTCAGGCAAAAGCTGCACATGGCCGGTTGTGGTAGCACACACTGGTAGGATTTGCTGAAGGAGGTAGAGGCAAGAGGATTCTGAGTTCAAGGCCAGCCTGGAAGGCTTGCTGAGGAGAAGCTGTGGCCAGGGCTGGGCCAAGCCACAAACAATGGCAACAGGACCATGGAGTTGCCAGATGCTTCTCATTGTGTTGGTAGCAGCTGTGATGCTGCTACCAGGGACAAAAGGTTTACCGCTGCTTGTTCAGAGAACAATTGCCAGGACCATTGTGTTACAAGAAAGCATTGACAAAGGTATATTTGGAGAAGTTTGGTGAGGCAAGTGGCAGGGAGAAGAAGTTGTGAAAATATTCTCTTCTAGAGAAGAAGGTTCGTGATTCTGCAAGGCAGAGATTTATCAGACTGTGATGTTAGGTCATGAAAACATCCTAGGATTTAAAGCAATAGACAACAAAGACAATGGCACATGGACTCAGCTGTGGTTCCTGTTTGATTACAATGAGCATGGATCCCTTTTTGATTACTTCAGTAGCTTCTTGTTTCAAAAAAAAAAAAAAAGAAAGAAAGAAACAAAAAAGAAAAAAAGAGGATATAAATAAGAGGTAGATTATTGTATCTACTCTGAAACAAAAGATATAGAAATAATAGGATAAAGGGGGTATATTATTGAATCTACTCTGAAAAGAAAAAAAAAGAGAATATGGATATGATAAGAGAGAAAGGTAGATTATTGAATCTACTTTTAAAAAGGAATTACTTATTCTAAATATTTTACATTGGATTAGATTTTTTACATTGTATACAAATTTTGTATTGGACCCACCAAAATTGGATAAATAATGAAAATTTTTTTTGTCTAGATTTGTCAAATATTAATGGACTGGACATTGTAAATGTAATTCTTGACTGTCTATATATATATTGTATATACTTATTGTACATCTTACATATAGTTTTTCTTATATTATAAATTTTTATTTTAGACAAAAAAGGGAAATGTGGTGATATTTTATTTGTGCTCTAACAAATAAATCACCACAGCATTCACTATCTCTATTTTTATCTTGTGCCACTTATTCCCTCCTTAGTTTGCTGTGGATATTGCTCTGTATGCTGTGATTGTGTTGCTCTGATTGGTTAATAAATCAAGTGCTGATTGGCTAGTAGTGAATTGGCTATAAGTGAAACAAAGAGAGAGGACAATTGTGGAAACAGGAAAGCTGAGTCAGGAGTTGCCTGCCAGACACAGATGAAGCAAGATGTGAAAGTGCCTATAAGCTACAAGCCATGTGGCAACTTATAGATCAATAGAAATGGGTTAATTTAAGATATAAGAACTAGATAGCAAGAAGCCTGCCACAGCCATGCAGTTTATAAGTAATATAAGTCTCTGTGTGTTTACTTGGTTCTGAGTGGCTGCAGGAGCTGGGTGGATACAGAAAAACTCCAACTACATTAGTTTAGTCATTTGGTCAATTCCTTAGTTCATGTGGATCTTTCATTTTGTATTCCACTTAGAATCTAACATCAGCATTATTTCTCCTTTCTGTGAACCAATCATTCTTCTTGTCATTCTTATTTTTTCCCAGAGTCATACTTTAGCTGTTCAACATGTAACAATTCTTTCAATTGTTGGATTTATCCAAACTTGTAATTAAATATTTGGAGATATGACTAGGCATCATTTACTATCCACAAAGGCCCTGTGAAGTAATTAATCCTAGTTTCCAACAATGTGCACTGAGTATGCCTTAGTGTAATGACCAACATTATTGTCAATCTAAATCAGACTGTTTAAATAATACTTTATCATTATTTCTTAGTTAATTTAATTTACATCCCTATACTAATCTGTCCTGCATAAACAATTACTGGCAGAAATTATTAATGTGTTATTATTAAGAAAACTGACTGTTAAAATGTGTTTTGAGTTGTACAGCCACTCTGGAAATCAGTATGGCAGTTTCTCAGAAAATTGGGAATAAGTCTTCCTCAAGACCCAGTTACACCACTCTTGGGCATATACCCAAGAAATGCTTAATCTTACACAAAGACACATGCTCAACTATGCTCATATCAGCATTATTCGTAATAGCAACAATCTGGAAAAAATCTAAATGCCCATCGACTGAAGAATGGATAAAGAAAATGTGGAACATATATACAATGGAGTACTACTCAACAGTAAAAAACAACGATATCATGAAATTTGCAGGCAAATGAATGCAACTAGAAAATACCATCTTGAGTGAGGTTACCCAGACTCGAAAGGACAAACATAGTATTCACTCACTCATAAGTTGATATTAAATTTGAAGGAAGGGATGGCCAGACTGCAACCCAGTCTGCAACTCCAGAGAGGCTAGCTAACAGGGAAAGACCCTAGGAGGGACACATGGATGATCCTGTGAAGGAGAAGTGGATGAGATCTACATGAGTGGAGTGGGTGGTGGTGGTGGGGTAGCAGAGGGTGAGGAGTGGGGGATGAGAACATAGGGAAATAGGAGGGTCAACCTGGAACAGGGACAGAGTAGGAGGGCAAGGAGGGGTATACTTTGATAGATGAGGACAGCATAGGAATAGCAAGAGGCAGGGTGTTGGGAAGGCTCTCAGGAACCCACAAAGATGATCCAACTTGGTCTGCTAGCAGTGGTCCAGAGGGTGCTTGGACTGGTCTACTCTGGTGACCAGTCTAGCAAATAACCTAGCTGTTATCATAGAGCCTTTGTCCAGTGACTGATGGAGGCAGATACAGAGATCCACAGCCAGGCACCAGGCTGAGCTCCAGGAATCCAATTGATGAGAGAGATGAGGGATTGTGCAGGCGAGGGACGATGAGATCATGATGAGAGGACATGCAGAGATGACCGGCCACACTAGTGGAGGACCATGAACTGTGGACTGGTGGCTGTGGAGCCCCCAAGGGACTGGACTAGGTCCTCTGGATATGGAAGGTGGTTGTTTGGCTCAAACTGTTTGGGGGGTACCCAGTCAGAGTGATTGGGATCTGTCCCTGGTGCATAGGCAGGCTTCTAGGGATCCAATGCCTATGGTGTGATACCTTGCACAGACTTGGTGGACCGGGAAGTGGCTTGGACCTACCTAGGCTCAGTGTGCTGTGCTCTGCTGACTCCCCATGGGAGACCTTGATTTGAGGGATGTGTGGATGTGGGGTGGCTTGAGAGAGAGAGGAATGGGGGGGTGGGAGGAGGGAGGAGGGAGGAGGGTGGATCTGTGGGTGGTATGCTGATTGAGTAGAAAATTTTACAAAGAAAAATGAAAAATGTGTTTTGAAGAATATGCTCAATTTGATAGTAATATAAGTATAGAAGGTGAAACATGTGACTCTCATTTTTTATTATATCCAGTGGTTTCTGTCTCTATTCTCATAGTAAGTCATTTAATGGAACAAAATAAGAAGTCCATTGTATTCCATGACTGGGCTTTTTGTAAATATTGTTATATTTGTAAAATTAGCAAGTCTGAGGCCAGGTAGATGGCTCAATGGGTAAGGTGCTTGCTGCCAAGCCTGATTATCTGAGACGTCTTATAAAAAAGAATTTGGATAGAAATACTCTGCATGGATGAACAATACGATCCACAAAATGTAGCTGGAAGATTTCCAATGTCCTGCGTGGCCCTCCATGGTCCAGTCAAATCTCTCTCACCCATGGTCCTGTAGCCATTTATAAAACAATAATTCAGAGGCTTAATATTATTTATAACTGCTTGGCCATTGGCTCAGGCTTATTACTGACTAGCTCTTACACTTAATTTAACCCATAATTAGACATTTTATTTATGTTTAGTCACTTGGCTTGGTACCTTTTCTCAGTCCTGCCTTGTCATCTTGCTTCCTCTGTGTCTGTCTGGTGACTCCTGACTCTTCCTCTTCCAAGAATTCTGATTCTCTTCATACCCTGCCTATACTTCCTGTCTGGCCACCTGACAATCAGTGTTTTATTAAACCAGTGTACAAAAGCGTTATCCCACAGGAACAAAAGACAAATATAAGATATTAAATGAATATCATAGTGCAATGTACAGGATACCTCTTTACTATTTGTTGGTCAGGGATGTCTCATAAGGCTCAAAAATTGTGTAGGCAATAGCTACTGCACTTGGTTACCATTTACAACTGCATGGTAAGACCCTGTTGCTGCAAACAAACATAATTGACTACAGGATACAGAGAAATCCATCTCAAACTGACCAGAGATATTTTGCCCTGCTATGCTGCATTTGTGGTGTCCAACAAGACTATGTGGGATGTGTGGAAGGAAAGATCATAATAAGAGTCATAAATAAAACTGCATCTTTATGCTAGAGTATCAAGATGTGCCTATTTGTGATTGGATTTGAAGCCTTCCGCACAGAAGGGAATGCCATTCCTGATATTGAAATCCTGGGACAAATATTGTGGCTGTAGAGATCATATGCCTCAGGACAGAACATGCTATTGATAATTGCCATGTTATCAATTTTTTTCTCAATATTAGTGTTTATACCCATATTCCTGCTATGCTCTCAACCTTTGTCAGAGAGCTTCATTTTTCAATATACAGTAGTCATTGAAGAGATGCAAAACAGGTCAAAGATCTGAGAATGAGATACTCAGTGCTCAGATCCAAATGGGACCTGTCATGGCCAATGGAGTATCCCTAACGAGTAGGAAAGAATGTAAGAGGTGGAAGATTGGGAATAGTGCTGTGAAATGTTGACTTTTGGGCCTGACATGGCTTTCACACACATGAACATATATGCAGCTGTGGTTACCTGTAGTAACCTATATGAGGTATACATAAGATCAAGCCATGAAAATTCTAGCATAGGTAGGGAGGGCACACTCCAGGCTCAGTCATTTACTGTGCAGCCATAGGCAGTTAACCATTGATAGAAGAGGAAGAATCAGACTTGAGAGTATAGTCATCAACAGTAGTTCCACACTCCAGTAGCTGATCTCACATTATGTACATATGGGCAACACCACCTAGACCTAAAAATCATAAAAGTAAATGTACATGCTGTTAGAGAGCATATGTTGTTGGGAGAAAAGTGTACCAGAAGAAAATCAGATTTGAATGTAACTGAAATGTATGAATTACTCAAGAATAAAGGAAAACGTTAACAAAATAGTAAGATAAATATTAAGGTAAGTTTTATTTGTGATATTGACACTTTTCTTTCACACTGAACTTATATTAATATAATTATTTAGCTTTGTTTCTTGTT
Organism: Onychomys torridus; assembly: GCF_903995425.1. Taxonomy (NCBI): domain Eukaryota; kingdom Metazoa; phylum Chordata; class Mammalia; order Rodentia; family Cricetidae; genus Onychomys; species Onychomys torridus. The sequence continues at coordinate 84,687,828 of NC_050451.1, read as the reverse complement.
AAAAAGTTATTAAAGTAAAATAACACTGTGTTGTAATTTAATCTGATGCTGTGGATATTGCTCTGTATGCTGTAATGTGTATTGCTCTGATTTGGTTGATAAAAAAAAAAAATGCTGATTGGCCAGTTTCCAGACAGGAAGTATGGTAGAGGTGGGACAAGCAGAGAAAAGAATTCTGAGAACAGGAAGGCTGATCAGGAGTCACCAGCCAGACACAGAGGAAGCAAGATGTAAAGGCAGAACTGAGAAAAGGACCCGAGTCACATGGCTAAACATAAATAAGAATCGTGGGTTCATTTAAATGTAAGAGCTAGTCAGTGGTAGGCCAGAGATAAGGGCCAAGCTGTTTAATTAATACAAGCCTTTGTGAGTTTACTTGGGTCCAAGCTGCAGGATTGGCTGGTGAGAGTGATTTGTCCTGACTATGGGACAGGTGGGACACAGGAAAACTTTAGCTATAATCTGAAGCACTGTAGATATAGTTTAAATTTTTAAATTTAAAGGAGTCTTATAGTACATACTAGCAGTTGCAATCACAGGCTCAATTTCAAACCAGCTATAATTCTATTAAATAACTTGAGAAACAATGACTAAAAGAATGAATTTAGGGAGCTCCCATCTGGACCTGAGGTGAGTGCCTGGGGTTATACTCAGAGAGGCACCCACCTCTAGGCCCCACCACTGGGGACTAGCCACTCCCAGGAATACCTGACCAACTGGGCCACAGGTTCTGGCCATAGGGCAGGACCCCCCAGCCCCACTGAGAAGGTTCCCCCTCTCCAATACCCTCTGGTAGAACCTAAAACCTCAACAACCTGCCCCAACACCCATCTACCAGAGACCCCAATCACTTCCAGAGACTTAGAAACCATCCCCCAGCTTCCATCCTGCCCTGGAACTCCCATCTGGACCACAGCCACCAGTTACCATCTGCCCCAGAACTCCCAGCTGGACCAGAGATTCCATCCTGCCCTGGAACTCCCATCTGGACAAGAGGAGCTCCCATCTGGACAAGAAAAGGAGACCCCAGGGACTTCCCGAGACTCATAGTCCAGCCCCCAGCTCCATTCTGGCCAGCATTCTCATCTGGACCAGAGATACCATCCAGCCCAGAGCTTCCATCTGGACCAGAGAGAGGCTCCCTCAATCTGTTAGCTCTGTCTGGACCAAGTGCACGGAGAAGACCAAGAATCCACGAGGAGATGGGCAGGGTCAAAGCAGAAATACATACAACAAAATAAAGAGCAATACAGGGTCACCAGAACCTAGCCCTTCTTCAACAGCTAGACCTGAATATCACAGGATGGAAGAAAAAGAAGAAAACAACCTTATAAGTAACATCATGAAGAGGCTAAAGCCTTATATAGAAGAAATCAAAAATAAAGTGGAGGACCAGACAAACAAAAAAAAATGGGAAGAACACTATAAAACACTAGAGGAAAGGACAAATAAAGCAGAAGAAAACAATAAGTCCCTGAAAGAAAATCATGAAAAAGCAAGGGAGATGATCCAAGACCTGAAGAGGGAAATAGAAAAAATGAAGAAAACACTAGCAGAAGGAATGCTGGGAATAGAAAATCTGAGTAAATGAACAGGAACTTCAGATTCAAGTATAACCAACAGAATGCAAGAGATGGAAGACAGGATCTCTGGTGTTGAAGATACGGTAGAAGAAATAGGTTCATCAGTCAAAGAAAACACTAAAACCAACAAAGTCATGACCCAAAATGTCCAGGAAATTTGGGACTCCATGAAAAGACCAAACCTACAAATAATAGGGATAGAGGAAGGAGAAGAATACCAACTCAAAGGCACAGAAAATATATTTAACAAGATCATAGAAGAAAACTGTCCCAACTTAAAGAAGGAAATATTAAGGGGATACAAATTGGAAAGGAAGAAGTCAAGCTTTCCCTATTTGCAGGTGACATGATAGCATACATGAGTGACCCCCCAAAATTCAACCAAGGAACTGATACAGCTTATAAACACCTTCAGCAACATAGCAAAAAGAAGGTCAACTCAAAAGAATCAGTAGCCCTCCTATATACAATAGACAAACAGGCTGAGAAGGAAATCAGAGATACATCACCCTTTACAATAGCCACAAATGATATAAATTACCTTGGGGTTACTCTAACTAAGCATATGAAGGGCCTATATTACAAGAACATTAAGTTCCTAAAAAAAGAAATTGAAGAAGATGTCAGTAAATTGAAAGACCTCCCATGCTCATGGATAGGCAGGATTAACATAGTAAAAATGGCTATCTTACCAAAAGCAATGTACAGATTCAATGCAATCCCCATCAAATTACCAACACAATTCTTCACAGATCTGGAAAGAATAATACTCAACTTCATATGGAAAAACAAAAAAACCCAGGATAGCCAAAAGAATCCTATATAATAAAACAACCTCTGGAGGTATCATGATCCCTGACCTCAAGCTCTATTATAGAGCTATTGTAATCAAAACACCTTAGTACTGGCATAAAAACCAACATGTGGAAGCAATGGAATCCAACTGAAGACCCTGACATTAATCCGCACACCTATGAACATATACTTTTTGACAAAGAAGCCAAAAATGTACAATGGAAAAAGAAAGCATCTTCAACAAATGGTGCTGGCATAACTGGATGTCAATGTGTAGAAGGCTGCAAATAGATCCTCATCTGTCACCAGTGCACAAAGCTTAAGTCCAAGTAGATCAAAGACATCAACATAAATCCAGTTACTCTGAACCTGATAGAAGAGAAAGTAGGAAGTAGATTTGAACGCATTAGCACCAGAGATCACTTTCTAAATATAACACCAGTAGCACAGACACTGAAAGGAACAATAAATCAATGGGACCTGTTGAAACTGAGAAGCTTTTGTAGAGCAAAGGACATGGTCAACAAGACAAAGCAACAGCCTACAGATTAGGAAAAGGTGTTCACCAACCCCACATCTGACAGAGGGCTGATATCCAGAATATATAAAGAACTCAAGAAATTAGACATCAAAATGCCCAATAGTCCAAATAATAAATAGGTATAGAACTAAACAGAATTCTCAACAGAGGAAATTCAAATGGATGAAAGACATTTAAGGACTTGCTCAACATCCCTAATTATCAGGGAAATGCAAATCAAAACGACTCTGAGATACCACCTTACACCTGTCAGAATGGCTAAGATCAAAAAACACTGAAGACAGCTTATGCTGGACAGGATGTGGAGCAAGGGGAACTCTCCTCCACTGCTCATGGGAATGCAAGCTTGTATTGCCACTTTGGAAATCAATATGGGTCTTCCTTAGAAAATTGGGAATCCATCTCCCCCAATTCCCAGCTATAGCACTCTTGGGCATATATTCAAGGAATGCTCAATCATACCACAAGGGCATTTGCTGAGCTATGTTCATATCAGCATTGTTTGTAATAGCCAGAAATTGGAAACAACCTAGATGCCCTTCAACTGAAGAATGGATAAAGAAACTGTGGTACATATACACAATGGAGTACTACTCAGCAGAGAAAAACAATGACATCAGGAGGTTTGCAGGCAAATGGATGGATCTAGAAAAAATCATCCTGAGTGAGGTAACCCAGACTCAGAAGGACGAATGTGGTATGTACTTACTCATAGTAGGATACTAGATATAAAGCAAAGATGACTATACTGCTACACAGCTCCAGGGAGGCTACCTAGAAAACAGGACCCTAAGAAAGACACAGGGATTGCCCAATGACAGAGAAATGGATGAGATCTACATGAACAACCTGGAAGACAGTGGGTGTAATGAAGGGCAAGGACTGAGGGAAAGAAAGCTTAGGGGAGCAGAAGATCCCAGCTGGATCAAGAACAGAAAGGGAGAACAAGGAATAATAGACCATGATAAATGATGACCACATGAGAACAGGAATAGGCAGAGTGCTGGAGAGATCCCCAGAAATCCACAATGATACATCCTCTGTAGACTGCTGGCAATGCAAGAGAGAAAGCCTGGTCTGACCTAGTCTGGTGATCAGATAGCCAAACACCGTTAGAGTCTAGCTGGAACTCTCATCCAATAACTAATGGAAGTGGATACAGAGATCCTCAGCCAGGGCCCAGGTGGAGCTCCCGGTGTCCAATTGTCGAGAAAGAGGAGGGACTATAAGAGTGTGAATTGCTGAGACCAAGATTGGAAAAGCACAGGGACAAATAGTCAAACGAATGGAAGCACAGGAATTATGAACCAAAGGCTGTGGAGCCCTCTGCTGGAGCAGGCCCTCTGGATAAGTGAGACATTTGAATAGTTTGAGCTGTTTGGAAGGCACCCAGGCTGTGGGACCAGGACCTGTCCTTAGTGCATGAGCTGGCTGGTGAAACCTTGATCTTACACAGGGATACTTTGCTGAGCCTGGAAGGAGGTGACTGGACCTGCCTGTACTGAATCCATCAGGTTTAAATGAATCCCCAGTGGTGTCTTGTCCCTGGAGGAGATGGGAATGGAGGGGAGGGAATGGGAGGAAAGCAGAGGGTGGGTGTGGGAGCGGGGAGGACAGGGAACCCATGGATGATGAGTAAAATTAAAACACAAATATAATTTTAAAAAAGAAAAGAATGAATTTAATGTATGGTATTTGATAATATCTGAACAAATTATAAATTAAATGTCTCAAAGGAATAATTTGTCTCTCTATCAAGGATTCAATGGTAATGATCTCATGTACATCATCTAAAAGAAGAGACAAAGAAATTTTTTTTATGGTGGTGTCACCATGAAGAAATATATATTATCATTAACTGTTTTATATTGGTAAGAAATGTGGATACTAGAATAATTTATGTAGTCTCCTCAAATCAGATGTTGAAAAATCTCCACTCTAATTTTATATTTCATGTCCTAAAGTTGAGCTGTTAAAATTTTGTGCTGTACTTTTGGAGTTTTGTCAAAATATTCCAAAACTGAATACAGTGGAGAGCCATTCCTAAAATAATTTGTTATATTGTATAGAATAGTAGGATAGAATTTGCTAGAGTGTGTTACATGTGGTATAAGTCAATATTATGTGTGTTTTCAATAAAAAATATTTACAAAAAAATTAGGAAGAATAAAACTAAGCTAAAGTTAATTTTAGCTTCTCTCCATCATT